>NW_028225114.1:160000-300000 GCF_056783735.1 Eptatretus burgeri | reverse complement strand
AATGAGATGATTTGTTGTTCAAGCCGTCCTGAATGAAAAATTTCCAGGTCGCTGGGTTGACCAAGACGGACCAACTGCATGGCCCCCACGATGACCAGACATAACCCCCTTCGTTGTTTTTTTTATGTGGAGGTTTGTTAAAGATGTCCACACCACCAAGGTGGCAAACCTGCAGGATCTTCATTCTCGGATCACAGCTGTATCTGAACTGGTGGACACAAACGTGCTGAGCCGAACATGGCAAGAACTCGTGTGCCACCTTGATTTCCTGTGCACGACAAACGGAGCTCACATTGAGGTGTGTTGATGGTGTGCACAAAACTTCATGAGTTTTTGTATAACATAAACCAAGTTAACAGTATGTGGGGGGTATAGCTCAGAGGTAGAGTATTTGATTGCAGTTCAAGAAGTCACTGGTTCGAATCCGGTTGCCCTCTCACCTTTTTTGTCCCTCATTCCCTGAAAATATATTTATTTTGCATCATTTTCTCTGTTGGGATCACGTGAATCATCTTCACCTGGACGTGTTGTTCCAGTGTGCTTCGTGAGCTTTAACAGGTTCGTTGTTACCTGTGTGTATGTTTATTTGTCTCCATGTACACACGATTGCCTCGTCCTTGTGCAGGCAAGGTGTTCAAGGTGTTCAAGGTGTTCAAGGTGTTCAAGGAAATTTACACACAGGAGGCCATTTGGCCCATCAAGCCCGTGCCATGTCCATACGCCGGCATTTGCTTACCGACTGTCGGTTGTGCTCATGATGAAGCTCACCAGAAGCATCTGTTCACAATGGCCTGCTCCTTTCAGGAGATCTTGTGATATCTGTAATATCGATCACCTGAGTGTGGAATGGACAGCCGGCTTTTGAACTCCATCTGAATGACAGCGTGCTCCAAGATGCATCACCTTAATTGTACTCCTGTGTCAGACCGGTAGTTTTTAGGTAAAAACTTTTAAAAAACACAACCCCAGAATTGACAACTTCATGGCGAATTGGTGGTGCAGCAATACTGGAATTGGTGCAGCGTAGGCATGATGGGCCGAACATCCTCCTCCTGTGCCAAAGTTCCTTGTGTGGTAAATTATTTTGGAAAATTCGACGCCTTTTTGGAGGAATTTTCCAAAATATATTGGAATCAACGTGGGTTCGAATCCCGTCCGAGCTTTAAACCGTCATAGAGGATATCACGGCTTCCGGAGGACCAATCACAACGCAGCATATTTTGTCCCCGCCCCTGGAGCTTGCATCTGATTCCGTTTGACCCCCTGATTGGTGGTCAGGAATCACGTGGTAGGTTACAGAGGCAACGTCCTGTCGATCGCACTCCTCGTCCAACAGGGAAAGGTCACGTGGACGTAGAAAACGTTCTGAGTCGTTTCGGCCGCAAGAACAACCTTGGGAATTAGGAAGAAGAAGAAGAAGAAAAAGAAGGAGAAGAAGAAGGCACACTCCATTTTGACTTCCCTCCCTGCTGTGTGCCGACCACGTATTCTGGAGGACTTTCCTCCCCGCTGTGTGCCCACCACGTGTTCTGGAGGACTTCCCTCCCCGCTGTGTGCCCACCACGTGTTCTGGAGGACTTCCCTCCCTGCTGTGTGCCGACCACGTATTCTGGAGGACTTTCCTCCCCGCTGTGTGCCCACCACGTGTTCTGGAGGACTTCCCTCCCTGCTGTGTGCCGACCACGTGTTCTGGAGGACTTCGCTCCCCGCTGTGTGCCGACCACGTGTTCTGGAGGACTTCGCTCCCCGCTGTGTGCCGGCCACGTGTTCTGGAGGACTTCGCTCCCCGCTGTGTGCCGACCACGTGTTCTGGAGGACTTCGCTCCCCGCTGTGTGCCGGCCACGTGTTCTGGAGGACTTCCCTCCCCGCTGTGTGCCGGCCACGTGTTCTGGAGGACTTCCCTCCCCGCTGTATGCCGGCCACGTGTTCTGGAGGACTTCTCTCCCCATGCTGAACTTCTCTGTCTCTGTCTCTGTCTCTGTCTCTGTCTCTGTCTCTCTCTCTCTCTCTCTCTCTCTCTCTCTCTCTCTCTCTCTCTCTCTCTCTCTCTCTCTCTCTCTCTCTCTCTCTCTCTCTCTCTCTCTCTCTCTCTCTCTCTCTCTCTCTCTCTCTCTCTCTCTCTCTCTCTCTCTCTCTCTCTCTCTCTCTCTCTCTCCCTCTCTCTCTCTCTCACTGCTGCACCAACATTGAACAGGACCAGCGCTCTTTGGCCTGGTGACGCACCATCCACAACGAGGCCTCTGCTGTCCGCACACGATTCAAACCCTTCAAGCCGAGCTCGCCATTGCATACTCACGACGCTCGCGTCGCCCGTCGCGTCGTACGACTTTATCTATCTATAATCCCAGCAATGTGTGTGTGTGTGTGTGTGTGTGTGTGTGTGTGTGTGTGTGTGTGTGTGTGTGTGTGTGTGTGTGTGTGTGTGTGTGTGTCTGTCTGTCTGTCTGCGACTGCCGTTTCTCGACGACCGCCGGTCCGATCTGATTGAAACTTGCCAGGAATATTGCCGGGGCCCCGCAGATGTGCCTTTTCAAGGTTTGATGTCAATCGGACGAGCGGTTCCCAAGTTACGGCCATTTTACTGCTTTTTCAGTGTTGAAAAGGTGTATATATGGCAGCTGAAGGTGTCGTTCCACCTTCTCACCTTATCATTCCAATTTTTTCCCAAATTATTAATAACCGGACGATCACCGGTCCGATCAGATTGAAACTTGCCAGGAATATTGCTGGTGACCCGCGGATGTGCCTTTTCGAGGTTTGATATTAATCGGACGAGCGGTTCGCCAAGTTACGGCCATTTATCTGTCGACCAATGACAAGACACGGTGCTATGACATCACGAATGACGTCACAATTAATGTTTATTTATTATTTTGATTTATTTTGCACGATTGACGGTCCGATCTGATTGAAACTTGCCAGGAATATTGCTGGTGACCCGCGGATGTGCCTTTTCGAGGTTTGATATTAATCGGACGAGCGGTTCGCCAAGTTACGGCCATTTATCTGTCGACCAATGACAAGACACGGTGCTATGACATCACGAATGACGTCACAATTAATGTTTATTTATTTATTTTTTATTTCTTATTTATTTTGCACGATTGACAGTCCGATCTGATTGAAACTTGCCAGGAATATTGCTGGTGACCCGCGGATGTGCCTTTTCGAGGTTTGATATTAATCGGACGAGCAGTTCCCAAGTTGCGGCCATTTATCTGTCGACCAATATCTGCGAGAGAGGGGACGGGAGAGGGGAGATAGAGGGGGAGCAAGAGAGGGGGAGAGAGAGGGGGCGAGAGAGAAGGGCGAGAGAGAGGGGAGAGAGAGGAGAGGGGGAGGAAGTGGGAGAGAAGAGGGGCGAGACTAGGGGTGAGAGAGGGGGAGGAGAGAAAGGGGGAATAGAGGAGGGGTGAGACTAGGGGTGAGAGAGGGGAGGAGAGAGGGGGAGAAAGAGGGGGATGAGAGAGAGGGGGCGTCACAATTCAAGAGAGGGGGAGAGAGGAGGGGGCGAAAGATGGGGTGAGAGTGGGGGCGAGAGAGAGAGGGGCGAGAGAGGAGGGAGAGAGGAGGGGGAGCGAGAGAGAGGGGCGTCACAATTCTTCTTTATTTGATATGACGTCACAATTGACGCTGGGGACCTGAATATGCTTCCCAGGTGTTTCCCAAGTTATGACCATTTATGATACGGTTGGTCCGATCCAATTGAAATAATGCCCCGATCCAGTCATCGTTTACGTACCTCCGGGCCCGTACTGGTACCTCAAATAGCAGATAGAGCGGTCCCTCTCCCTCCAAGTGCCACCATGTTGACCGTGAACACTCGGTCGACTTTAATCCTCGTCGCCAACGTCACGTCGTCGAGACCAAGAAACACAGAAACCCGCCTTGATTACAGATCACCACTGCGGCTTGCGGTGCTCCTTTTAATCAGCCATCTTGAGCCGCCTCCTCCTCCGGTGGTTGTTGTTGTTTCACGGCTTCGTGACAGCACAGTGGACTTGCAGGATTAAAAAAAAACAAATCCAAACACAACACAAACTATTATCATGATCGTGATGATCAAAACGTTCGTGCGTGCTCGGCAATAAATAAATAATGATGAACCAAGTTGTTTCCAGCTCGGCGGTTTTTTTTAATCAAGTTATACGCATCGCAGTGCGTGATGACGTCATTACGTCGCTCGCGTGGCTCGTTTCTCCGTGGATGTTTACGTCGTCGCGACTTCCTCAACTCAACACGTCCCGAGCTGATTTCTTTCTTTGAAGGTTTTTCTTTGTTCACGATTTCTCTTTGGTTGAGGATTTGTGGTGCTGGGCTGACGTGCGAGTCGGTGACGTGGACAGAAGGACTGGCTATTGTGACGTCACGACAATCGGGTGTAGATCTGTGACACGCTCGGTTCGACGTGCATCACCATCCGTGGTTCCTGCAGTTTTGCGCTTCGTGATCCGCGCGATCATCACCAGATGGGTTGATATTTTGTTGCAAACGTCACAAAACGGGTTTCCACCACCACCTTTTTTCATTGTCGACCGAACATGTATATTTTGACCCATTCACCTCGTCAAAAATCAAATAACCCGTTACATTAGCTACATTAAAGTGCTGATTTCAAATAACGCAAAGTTAAGTGGCGGACGAATGACGCTCTTTCGTGAACGAGTCGGTGGCTCTGAAAAGAGTTGTTTGTTGTCGTAGCTGCTGAAGTCGTAGGTTCGAATCCCGGCCGAGTCACAACAAGTACCATTTTAAAAGTCGTGACTACGACTTAAAATGGTGCTTGGTGTTCGTCCCAGGCGTGCACCACACTTCCGTGACGGCGATGATCCTTCGCTTGGTGATGGTGTGGATGCTCCGTGAGTTGGAAGGTGACTGGTGGGAATGGGGCGGGTGATAGCTCTTCGTGCCCTTTCACCTTTCACCTCCACCCGCCCATGCGCACTTCGCCCTTTCGCTCTGTGTACTTAAACTTCGCTTCACCCTCCACAAGGAAATTAGACGCAGGAGGCTATTTGTCCCATCATGCATGCGCCACTCAACACCATCCCAATTAATCAACACCCGATGAAAAGGAAAATGCAAAATGTTTTTTTCCAAGGGAGGGACCATGGGCGAAGACTGTGTTGGGTAAAAAAAAAAAACAACACATCAACCACACAACACCTCTTGACCAGACCCCCACCAACACTTCCTCCACATGCACACAACCAATCACCCATCAATGCTCAAAGTTCCGAAAAGTCCTGTCAACATCCCTCTCCCTCACCATCTCCATAACTTATACCCCTCGATCTCCAGAACTTCCAGGTGTCTATATAATTCCAATTTAAACTTATCTCCTGTTTCTGCTGCCATTCCGTGCATTAACTACTCTCTGAGTGAAAGCCCCCTACTTTTACTACCGTCTTAACTCTCCTCTTCTTTACTCTCAAGCTACGGACCCTGGTCCTATCACTGTCCACTCTGTTGAATAATTATTAATCTTCACTTATTTTATCTTTACCTTTCATTATCTTAAACATCTCCATCATATTCCCTCGTAACCACCTTCTTTGTCGTGTATAAATCCCTGTCTCCTTCATCCGCTCCTCGTAGCTGCGTCTCGCTCGGCGCAGAATCAATCCAGTAGCCCTGCGCTGAACCCTCTCTGTGTCGTCTCCGTCCTTCCTGAATTGTGGTGACCAGAACTGCACACAATATTCTCGATGTGGCCCTCACTGAATTCCTCCACAATGTTAACACCACCTCCACAATGTTAATGAATAATTGATTCGATTTTGGTGCAAATCCGGATCTGGATCTGGATCTGGAAACGAGTTATTTAATTTTTAAAGTGATCCTTCAACATTGAGAGATGGTCAAAACCGATATAGTACTGTCCGGCATGATATTTCAAACATGTGATCGGCCCCATAGGTTCCCATGGATCAGGCATAACGTGGCTGGAGGTATGTGCTCCACCGAGTGGAGTGTTGATGGAGTGTTGATAAATTGGTGCGTGGTGTTGATGTGGTGCAGGCATGATGGGCCGAATGTCCTCCACCTGTGTCGAATTTCCTTGTGTGTGTCCTTGAGAGCGAACGCGAGATCGAGAGCACGTGGAAACCGAAAGGATGAAGTGCGCATGCGCGAAGGGAGGTGAAGAGTGAAAGGTCAAGAAAGAAGAGTTCCTCGCCCCTCCCCATTCACCACCCTTCGAGCCCCGCCCACACCCTTTCCAGGCCAATCACACCCATCACGGAATGTTGGTGTGAAAGTGCAAAGGTTATTCATGTTCAGCGATGGACCAATAGGAAGCCTTGGTGCCACTATCACTTCGACGTGTGATGTTCATCCTTTGGCTTATTCTGTTCTGAATTCAAACCGTCATCACGTCTCATTGTGGTAAAGCCGTTTATGTTTTATACATTCGAAAGCACCACAAATAAATAATATCTGTTCCCGACCAAGGAAGTTCAACACAGGAGAAAGACATGAGGCCCCGGGGGTAGTGCACGGTGCATGTTGGAGGTTTCTCACCCAAGAACCACCTTCACCCACTCCACCCGAGAAAGAAACGAGAGTAATTCGACTGCGCGTAGTCGACGGGTGTGCCTCCGCTCTCCTGCACAAACACTTGAGTATTTACATATTTGACCCTTGACCTTTATCATATCTGACCCAAAATCTAATCAATTAATTGCCCTGTCTTACTTTACCTTCGTACCAAGTTTGATGAAATTCTGTCCAATATTTCTTGAGTTAGGGCATAAACAGTAAAATTTCAGAGTTTGACCTTGACCTTTGACCCTTGACCTTTACCACATCTGGCCCAAAATCTAATCTCTTAATTGCCCTGACTTACTTTAACTTTTTACCAAGTTTGATGAGATTCTACAATTCGCTTCTTGAGTTATCGTGTAAACGAAAATCCGGACGGACGAACGGATGGATGGACGGACAACCCGGAAACATAATGCCTCCGGCACCCTTTGTGCGGAGGCATAAAAAACGACAAAACAAAACAAAACCATTTTGTAATTATAATTACAAAAAGCGAGTGAAGTGTCGACATAATTACAAAATGGTTTTGTTTTGTTTTGTCGTTTTTTTCTGCCTCCGCACCAAGGGAGCCGGAGGCATGAACTTTCCGGGTTGTCCGTCCGTCCGTTCTTCCGTCTGGATTTTCATTTACGCGATAACTCAAGAAGCGAATTGTAGAATTTCATCAAACTTGGTAAAAAGGTAAAGTAAGACAGGGCAATTAAGAGATTAGATTTTGAGCCAGATGTGATAAAGGTCAACGGTCAAACTCTGAAATTTTACTGTTTATGCCCGAAATCAAGAAATATTGGACAGAATTTCATCAAACTTGGTACAAAGAACAAACAGAATCTGAATCTGTAGAGAAGTACATGGAACAGTGTGAATCGAATCCGTCTATATCTAGAGGTTCGTGTATGCAAATATGTGGATCACAGAGGGTTTGGAGGCGGACCTCGCGAATCTGACGCACAGCCATTGGACGGATAAAAAGTGGGCCTGCACGATTCCTGGTCCAAATTTCCCGACAGAATAACACATTCTCCGCCATCGACGTAATGTTCAGGAAGGTGGTGGAAAAGTTCGTGCGAAGGTGAAGTCTCGTTCTTCCTGTGCTGGGTCACAGTTTCCTGTGAGTCGTGTCCACAGACATCTCCGCAAAGGCAACTCAGCTCAGCACATCGGTGCCGGTGGTCCCACCGATCTGGCCGCTGTGCTCGAGTACTTGTGCGCGGAGATCCTGGAGCTCGCTGGCAACGCGGCCCGAGATAACAAGAAAAAGTCCACAATGACGACGACTTGAACCAAGTTTTCAGTCATGTGACGGTCATGCAAGGTGGTGTCCTGCCCAACATCCAAGCCGTGCTGCTCTCCAAGAAAAGCCAGGACAAGTAAACGCTCTGCCGCACACACAAGGCCCAAGACCTCTCCAGCTCTCTCACACACAACGGCTCTTTTCAGAGCCACTCAACCCTTCCCCAAATCGGCATCGGCGATACACGATCCACGTTTTCCACCAAACCCAGTGTTGTGTGTTGGGAAACCCTCACCTCGTACACCATACCCCCGTGTTTCCTTCACAATTCGTTCCCTCACTTCCAACAACAAATACACAACACTCAATGATCGAAGGATCAAGGACGATCCTTCGTATCCTTCGATCAAGGACGATCCGGGTAAAGCACATCTCGGGTCTCATCCACAAGGAAACCCGTGGAATTATCCAAGGAGTCAAGTTTGAATTGACAACACAAACATGAAACTTCTCAACAGAGGAGGATTTCCGTGCCAGGCCCTGTAGATATTGTTATGGTTTTCACCCGTTCAGCGTGCCCATTTTAACCTCGGGGCACTTTTCAGGTGAACAATCAACCAATGGGGGTATTTGTTTCTCCACGTATGCAATGAATGGGGGGGATGGAGACAAGACAGGAGCAAAAACCTACAGCCGATATCTATGTATTACGTACATGCACTTACAACATTTGTACTTACGGACAAGGCGCCACAGACTTTCATGCAAAAACCCAAGAAAGAAAAGACCCGGGCTCGTAAGCCTTGAATATTTCTCAGAGCCGGGATGACCGAAAGGCTCTGAGAGGCCGGACAGGTTACCTGCCACGCTCCTGGTTCGGCGACCCTCGGTGTCTCTGCCCGCACTCCGCTGGAATCCCCCCCGAAGCACATGGGTGGGGTAAAGCACATCTCGGGTCTCATCCACAAGGAAACCCGTGGAATTATCCAGGTGTTGCTGGAAAATTGTTATCCGCAATGCTGTTACCTGGACGGACTATGCCAAGCGAAAGACCGTTCCCGCCATGGATGTCTTGCTCGCTTTGAAGCGTCTGGGCCGTCCACTCTCCGGTTCAGCTTTCAATGAAAAGGGCAGCGGGAGGACCCGGCCTTGTGAAAATTGCATCTCGACAACCGAGGCCATTGGAAATACAATCACATGAAATACAATACAATACGTGTTAATTTTTTATCATGGTACTCGTACTCGACCTTCCGCCATTATCGACATTACCTGAACTGCACCTTAACATGAACCACCTTCCACATGGCATGATAAATGAACCCCAATAATTAATGGTCCTATCGAGGTTTCATTGAATCAAGCAAGCAGTTTGCTCCAGGTGGGGAAACAACAACCGCTTTGTTCCCCTCCAATGGCACAATCGTCACCATGGTGACCATAAAATTGGGCGCTCAGTCGGACTCATCGGCAGCACGGAAGCCTGAGACCTCCTCTGGACAATGATGCTGTCTGGATGGCGAAGTCCGATTACCGCTCTCAGCTTCTGAGAAAATAACAGAGCCCCATTAATTAATTGATTGATTCATTCATTCATTTATTGTAAGCCGGAGCCGAACATTGAGTACCTCGAGTGAACCAGGAAAGGTTCTCATCTTCAGGCAACGTCCCTCCATTCATCATCTGACGTGTGCTGACCGACAGATGACGCTCCTTGACAGGTTGAGAGAAATAAAGTTGCAATTTATGATATTTGAGCGCAATGTTGTTGTTCATCTTTCGGCTGCTCCCGTTAGGGGTCACCACAGCGGATCATCCGTTATGATCCGCATACTGATTTGGCACAGGTTTTACGCCGGATGCCCTTCCTGACGCAACCCTGGTCGCCTCTTACGACACAGGGATCAGGATTTGGGTTTCGACATGAATTCCGGGCTGCTCTACACCCTGCCCAGTGCAGAGCCCCCGTCCTCAAGCGATCCTCCAACCCAAGCCTCCGAGTAGCCAGATTACAGGCGCACGCCACTACGCCCGGTGATATTTGAGCGCAATCTCTGCGGAAATTTTTCAAATATGATTTTCAAAAGGAATTTATCTGCAAGCAGAGAAAACAAAAAACAAACATCAAACATTGCCCAACGTGGGGCTCGAACCCACGACCCTGGGATTAAAAGTCCCATGCTCTACCGACTGAGCTAGCCGGGCAGACATAAGGACCTCCACCACTGAGAGTGAAGAATTAATGGTCCTTTCGAGGTTTCATTGAATCAAGCAAGCAGTTCTCTCCAGGTGGGGAAACAACAACCGCTTTGTTCCCCTAAATGGCACAATCGTCACCATGGTGACCATAAAATTGGGCGCTCAGTGGGACTCATCGGCAGCACGGAAGCCTGAGACCTCCTCTGGACATTGATGCTGTCTGGATGGCGAAGTCTGATTACCGCTCTCAGCTTCTGAGAAAATAACAGAGCCCCATTAATTAATTGATTGATTGATTCATTCAATTATTGTAAGCCGGAGCCGAACGTTGAGCACCTCGAGTGAACCAGGAAAGGTTCTCATCTTCAGGCAACGTCCCTCCATTCATCATCTGACATGTGCTGACCGACAGATGACGCTCCTTGACACGTTGAGAGAAATAAAGTTGCAATTTATGATATTTGAGCGCAATCTCTGCGGAAAATTTTCAAATATGATTTTCAAAAGGAATTTTCTGCAAGCAGAGAAAACAAAAAATAAACATCAAACATTGCCCAACGTGGGGCTCGAACCCACGACCCTGGGATTAAGAGTCCCATGCGCGAGCGACTGAGAGAGCCAGGGATACATAAGGACCTCCACCAATGAGAGTGAAGAATTAATGGTCCTTTCGAGGTTTCATTGAATCAAGCAAGCAGTTCTCTCCAGGTGGGGAAACAACAACCGCTTTGTTCCCCTCCAATGGCACAATCGTCACCATGGTGACCATAAAATTGGGCGCTCAGTCGGACTCTTTGGCAGCACGGAAGCCTGAGACCTCCTCTGGACAATGATGCTGTCTGCATGGCGAAGTCCGATTACCGCTCTCAGCTTCTGAGAAAATAACAGAGCCCCATTAATTAATTGATTGATTCATTCATTCATTTATTGTAAGCCGGAGCCGAACGTTGAGCACCTCGAGTGAACCAGGAAAGGTTCTCATCTTCAGGCAACGTCCCTCCATTCATCATCTGACGTGTGCTGACCGACAGATGACGCTCCTTGACACGTTGAGAGAAATAAAGTTGCAATTTATAATTTTTTTTTTTTTTTGCATACCTTGGTCGAGGCTCGTATGAGAGCTAACACAACTCACAGCAAGGAGGCATGAGACAAGAGGGGCGGGAGTGGAAGGGACAAAACAGTGGGGAACAGACACATTAGGTGAACTGTGGAAGGGAGAGGGATGGGGATGGGACGGGGAACATGGCGAAGAGAAGATGGACATTACAGGGACTTTCAGGAAGGAAAGCAGGAGAAATGAAGGAAGTGGGCTTGGGTGGATTATCGGGGGTAGAAAAGATCAAGGATTTGGATGGGGGAAGATAAGAGGTGGTGGTGAACAGCTGTTTTGAAAGCCTGGAGGGAAGAATGGGAAAGAATAGAGTGAGGAAGTTTATTCCAAAGGCGGGAAAAAAGAGGAATGAAAGAGTGAAGATGAGCAGTGATTCGTGATTTTGGTAGTTTTACCAGAAGGGGGTTGTTGGCGGACCTTGAGCGCCCTGTGGAAATGTGGTGGGGACAAATCGCAGAGAGAGCAGGGGGGGCAAGGCTGGAGAGGAGTTGGTAGAAGACAGAAAGACCACCGACCAACCTGCGGTGATTGAGTGAGAGGCCCAAAGACTCAGCTTCATTGCGGGAGATGCCGATGATCTTAAATGCCCTGGTTTTGACAGCGTGAAGCCGAGAAAGGTGGGAGGCAGGAGCACCAGCCCAGAGGGGAGAGCAGTACTCCATATTTGAGCGCGATCTCTGCGGAAAATTTTCAAATATGATTTTCAAACGGAATTTATCTGCAAGCAGAGAATACAAAAAATAAACATCAAACATTGCCCAACGTGGGGCTCGAACCCACGACCCTGGGATTAAAAGTCCCATGCTCTACCGACTGAGCTTGCCAGGCAGACATAAGGACCTCCACCACTGAGAGTGAAGAATTAATGGTCCTTTCGAGGTTTCATTGAATCAAGCAAGCAGTTCTCTCCAGGTGGGGAAACAACAACCGCTTTGTTCCCCTCCAATGGCACAATCGTCACCATGGTGACCATAAAATTGGGCGCTCAGTAGGACTCATCGGCAGCACGGAAGCCTGAGACCTCCTCTGGACAATGATGCTGTCTGCATGGCGAAGTCCGATTACCGCTCTCAGCTTCTGAGAAAATAACAGAGCCCCATTAATTAATTGATTGATTCATTCATTCATTTATTGTAAGCCGGAGCCGAACATTGAGTACCTCGAGTGAACCAGGAAAGGTTCTCATCTTCAGGCAACGTCCCTCCATTCATCATCTGACGTGTGCTGACCGACAGATGACGCTCCTTGACACGTTGAGAGAAATAAAGTTGCAATTTATGATATTTGAGCGCGATCTCTGCGGAAAATTTTCAAATATGATTTTCAAAAGGAATTTATCTGCAAGCAGAGAAAACAAAAAATAAACATCAAACATTGCCCAACGTGGGGCTCGAACCCACGACCCTGGGATTAAGAGTCCCATGCTCTACCGACTGAGCTAGCCAGGCAGACATAAGGACCTCCACCACTGAGAGTGAAGAAGGTTATGTTTTCACTCCTTTCTGTTTGTGTGTGCAGGATATCTCAAATATCCAGATGAAATTTTGTTGACAGGTTGGGTGTGTGACAAGGACGAAATTATTCGATTTTGGTGAAGATCCGGATCCAAGTACTAGAATTTTTTTCAGTGATTCTTCACCATTGAGAGATAGCATGGTATATCGCCCCCCCACCCCCCCTACATGCAGGTGAAGAGAGATTTTCCTGACGCTCATCTTGCAAGGAGTGGAGGAGACCAACGGGCCGACTCCGCGCCTCGTGGTTGCAGCAGGTTGATCGGTATCTCAAGGAGATGGGGATTGGAGATGGGCCAGGCATCTGCCCGGGGGATGGCCATACTGAGGCCCCTTACCTGGAGTGGCGGCGGAAAGTGGATGCAGCGACGCGCTGCTCCGGGGCATGCTCCCACACCTGACCAGACCTGAGAGATCGGGCGAAACTTATACACAGCACGATATCTCAAGAAGTTGTGGAGAGATTCAGATGAAAGTTGGTGGACACGTTGGGTGTGTGACGAGGAAGAATCGATTCAATTTTGGTGCCCATCCGGGTCCGGATCTGGATATGAGAATTATTTAATTTTTTCGGTGCTTCTTCAACATTGAGAGATTGGGCTCAAAAACGATGAAGTTAAGTCTTTGTCGTTCAGTAAACGCTCGAGAAGCACTGAGAGGGTGGAGGGTGCAAGACCAGAAATGAGACAGAAGAACACAGAGATCACCGACGTGTTGGCGATGGCGAAGTGAGAGGCCCATAGACTCAGCTTCCTCACAAGAGATTCCAATTATTATCTTGAAAACTTTTTTTCCCACGGCATTATGTTGAGCAAGACGTGAGGCAGGGGCCCCAAATCCACCTTCAAATTCCCTGATTTCCTTCCTGAAAGTCCCTGTCGTGTCCATCTTGTTTTCCTTGTGTGCCACTCCCCTACTCCATCCCTCTCCCTCCGTAAGAGAGAGTTTAGTTCCGCAAGAGAACGCCCAGCAGGCACACAACGTTGTTGCAGCGTCCTGTTCTGGTTGTATCCTGATGTCAGAATTGGGTCGGTGGGAAGTTGTTTTTGCAACACCCATGACGTCAGATTTCAACGTTGTCACAACATTGAAGCATGACGTTAGTTTTCAACTTTATCACAACGTTCATAAAATGGAGTTTTTGTTGTTACCCTTTTGTTTGCACGCCAAAGAAACGAACATTGCAGTGCGTGACACCCTTCAGCTTCCAGCTTGATGGAGCCCTCGACCCCGTAGGTCTGGGGTCAGCGGACAACGCTGTTCCACCGGTGCCATTATCAAAACATTGTAGTTGTATTAGCAACATGATTATACGTTGCACACAGTAACACATAATGACCACAACTTGAAAACAACTGTAATTCATCATCATTTATTATCACGTATCACGCAGAGCATGAAGTAGATACCATTGCAATTGAGAAACATATACTAAAAATGGGGAATAAAAAGAAATACCACATGGGTAAAAGTCGTAAATACCTTTTTGACAAATTCACTTTGTGCAAAGTACAGTTAACAATTCAAATTCAGAAAGTTTTGCTCCAGAGAGGAACTGTGGAGCTTCTCTCTCAAATATAATTGACTGCACAAAGGCACCTTGCAGTACAACAACATCATCATGCAGTGTTAGTAAAACTCAAGCCTGGTGTTGGCTTTGTGGTTAGGGTGGTGGCTTGGAATCCTAGGGTCCTGAGTTCAAGACCCGTTGGCTTTGTGGTTAGGGTGGTGGCTTGGAATCCTAGGGTCCTGAGTTCAAGCCCCGTTGGCTTTGTGGTTAGGGTGGTGGCTTGGAATCCTAGGGTCCTGAGTTCAAGCCCCGTTGGCTTTGTGGTTAGGGTGGTGGCTTGGAATCCTAGGGTCCTGAGTTCAAGCCCCGTTGGCTTTGGAGAGAGAGAGTAAAACTGCAGATAATTCTATCCTTGCGTACATTATGGGCATTAGGAGCATAAAAGGTATTGACAGATAACTTACTTTTATATAAAATGTAATTAAAAGTTTTAGCTACTGATGGCATACCACCCATTGTTACAAGATTCATAATTAAGCAACCTCAGGTAAGAATTATGAGAAGACGAAGAACCACATATAAATTTTGCTCTATGACATAATAGTTGACATTCAATTGGTAGAAATTCAGCAATGACTGGTAAAAGAGTACAACGTGGGTCCCACTTGGGAAGTCAAACACCTTTCTGAGAGAATTTCTCCATGATATATATATATATATATATATATATATATATATATATATATATATATATATATATATATATATATATATATATATATATATATATTTTAGAAATATTTTACTTGTTATGTCCCACAGCGGGCATCAATAGAATGAGGTGCAAAAAGACTTAAACAGATGATACTTGACATGATATTAACAGTGCTTAAAATTATATAAAACTGAATTACAATCAGGCAAATCAATGAGACCAAATATATATATATATATATATATATATATGTGTGTGTGTGTGTGTGTGTGTGTGTGTGTGTGTGTGTGTGTGTGTGTGTGTGTGTGTGTGTGTGTGTGTGTGTCTGTGACTGCTGTTTCTCGACAACCACTGGTCCGATCTAATTGAAACTTGCCAGGTATATTGCTGGGGACCTGAGGATGTGCCTTTTCAAGGTTTGATATTAATCGGACAAGAGCTTCCCAAGTTATGGCCATTTATTTACCAACCAATGACAAGACACGTTGTTGCGTGGGCGTGGCCGATGGGGGAAGGGAAGCTCAGCCGCGCTCCCCATTACGGGTTACAACGTACGGACTTCCGGAGAGTGATGACTTCATGTATTCTAATAATTTCTCGATTTCTTATGCGCATTTACAGATATACACAATGCTCCAAGTTATGATCGTTTTCATATTAGACGGTGCATAAATTTCAGTAACATCAGAGTGAGCTGGTATGCTCCAAACCAGGAAGTAAATTTTTTTCTCTCATCTCTTCTCTTTTTGTTTTTCCTTGCGACGACATTGCGAAAAGGTAAAATACGTTGGCGCTAATTGAATAATTGACCATTAAAACCTAAATTGCGAATCATCGTAACTGTGATATGCGAACTTCCGCGCCACGCAGGTACGGGCAAGCGAGAGCGAGTAAACGGCCTGTGTGGTTGTTCTTTCTTGCTCGCGGTTGGAATATTTATTTATTATTATTATTATTTTTTTACGGGCACGTACTCATAGGAATAAATGCATCATCATCTTCCATGATTAGAGCAATATATGCATCATCATCTTCCATGATTATCGGAATATATGCATCATCATCTTCTATGATTATTGGAATGTATGCATCATCATCATCCATGATTATCAGAATATATGCATCATCATCTTCTATGATTATTGGAATGTATGCATCATCATCTTCCATGATTATTGGAATGTATGCATCATCATCATCCATGATTATTGGAATATATGCATCATCATCATCCATGATTATCTGAATATATGCATCATCATCTTCCATGATTATAGGAATATATGCATCATCCTCTACCATGATAATCGGAATATATGCATCATCATCATCCATGATTATTGGAATGTATGCATCATCATCCTCCATGATTATCTGAATATATGCATCATCATCTTCCATGATTATAGGAATATATGCATCATCCTCTACCATGATAATCGGAATATATGCATCATCATCATCCATGATTATCGGAATATATGCATCATCATCGTCCATGATTGCAGGAATATATGCATCATCATCATCCATGATTATAGGAGTATATGCATCATCATCTTCCATGATTATAGCAAGATATTCATCATCATCTTCCATGATTATAGGAATATATTTCATCATCATCATCGATGATTATTGGAATATATGCATCATCATCTTCCATGATTAGAGGAATATATGCATCATCATCCTCCATGATTATAGGAATATATGCATCATCATCATCCATGATTATAGGAATATATGCATCATCATCTTCCATGATTAGAGGAATATATGCATCATCATCCTCCATGATTATAGGAATATATGCATCATCATCATCCATGATTATGGGAATATATGCATCATCATCATCATCCATGATTATTGGAATATATGCATCATCTTCCATGATTATAGGAATATATGCATCATCATCTTCCATGATTATAGGAATATATGCATCATCATCTTCCATGATTATAGGAATATATGCCTCATCATCATCCATGATTATAAGAATATCATCTTCCATCATCATCATCTTCCATGATTATAGGAATATATGCCTCATCATCTTCCATGATTATAGGAATATATGCCTCATCATCTTCCATGATTATAGGAATACTAGCAGGGATACCCGTGCTCCGCACAGGAATCCCGTGGATGACGGCGGGTCTGAAGGAGTATATGTCACAGTTAATTGTAAAATTGTAGAGGCTGCCATACATACACACACACACTGACGCACACACAAACACACACACACACACACACTGACGCACACACATGGACACGCACACACACACACACACACACACACACACACACACACACACACACACACACACACACTGACGCCCACACATAGACACACACACACATACACTGACACACACACATAGACACACACACATACACTGACACGCACACACAAACACATAGACACACATACACACACACATACACTGACACGCACACACAAACACATAGACACACACACACACACACACACACACACACACACACACACACACACACACACACACACACACACACACACACACACACACTGACGCAACACAAACACAGAGACACACACACATACACTGACGCACACACATACACACACACACACACACACACACACACACACACACACACACACACACACACACACACACACACACACACACACATACACAAACACACTTTTAATAGTGTGGATACAATATTCACAACATATTAATCGAACCCGATCGTGTTTATACACCGCACAGCATTTAAAAGCGAACGTAGTGAGCTTCATACTCAACGCGTGCACATTAGAGAATAGTAAACAACAACAACAACAACAACAACAACAACACAATACCCTGGCAATTTGGAATCCGTGTCGTCGGCTATGACCCTTTTGTTTCCGGTTTTTGTCATGGGGAATGATGCGTCCCTGGAGATTAAGGCATCGTCGTAGACATGAAAGACCCAAATATCAGACATGGTGAATATTTCCTCCACTGATTTTAATAAAGATATCTCCCGCATCATAAAAAAATAATTCTTAATCGTGATTTACATTATTTGATCGCTGATCCCGAATCCAGGCAGAAGTGACGTAAAAACGTTATAAAGTAACAATAAAAATGGTTTTTATAACCATGGTTATAACAATAATGAACAAAGAAAATGTTAATAAAATATGACTTACAGATGATTATTATATCATTATACAGTATAATATACATACGGTCATTTTTGCAAGTGTGTTGAATGCATAAGTCATAATTCGGAAACCGGGAAGTCGGAAGTCATTGTCTTCAATTGACTGTAGTATTAATGTCTCATTCTCCAGCAAATTCCGTTGGTCCCATGTCAATCGGCTGAACTTGAAAAATTAACGTTACGAAATCAGGTGATGACGTCATAATTCGGAAACCGGAAGTACAATTATTTTACATCGGGACACTCCCGCGTCCATGTTCTGTCAGCATGTGAAGTTTGGTGAGGATCAGTCCAGTACTTTTCGCGTGCATGGGTCACAGACAAACACACACACAGACACACACACAGACACACAGACAAACACACACACAGACACACTTTCAACTTTATATATATAGATTATATCTCACCTGTACCCTTGATTATTATTTATTATATCTCACCTGTACCCTTGATTATTATTTATTATATCTCACCTGTACCCTTGATTATTATTTATTATATCTCACCTGTACCCTTGATTATTATTTATTATATCTCACCTGTACCCTTGATAATAATTATTTATTATATCTCACCTGTACCCTTGATTATTATTTATTATATCTCACCTGTACCCTTGATTATTATTTATTATATCTCACCTGTACCCTTGATTATTATTTATTATATCTCACCTGTACCCTTGATTATTATTTATTATATCTCACCTGTACCCTTGATAATAATTATTTATTATATCTCACCTGTACCCTTGATTATTATTTATTATATCTCACCTGTACCCTTGATAATAATTATTTATTATATCTCACCTGTACCCTTGATTATTATTTATTATATCTCACCTGTAGCCTTGTTTATTATTTATTATATCTCACCTGTACCCTTGATAATAATTATTTATTATATCTCACCTGTACCCTTGATTATTATTTATTATATCTCACCTGCAACCTTGATTATTATTTATTATATCTCACCTGCACCCTTGTTTATTATTTATTATATCTCACCTGTACCCTTGATAATAATTATTTATTATATCTCACCTGTACCCTTGATTATTATTTATTATATCTCACCTGTACCCTTGATAATAATTATTTATGATATCTCACCTGTAACCTTGATTATTATTTATTATATCTCACCTGTACCCTTGATAATAATTATTTATGATATCTCACCTGTAACCTTGATTATTATTTATTATATCTCACCTGTAGCCTTATTTATTATTTATTATATCTCACCTGTACCCTTGTTTTTTATTTATGATATCTCACCTGTATCCTTGTTTATTATTTATTATATCTCACCTGTACCCTTGTTTATTATTTATTATATCTCACCTGTACCCTTGTTTATTATTTATTATATCTCACCTGTACCCTTGTTTATTATTTATTATATCTCACCTGTATCCTTGTTTATTATTTATTATATCTCACCTGTAGCCTTGTTTATTATTTATTATATCTCACCTGTACCCTTGTTTATTATTTATTATATCTCACCTGTAGCCTTGTTTATTATTTATTATATCTCACCTGTATGCACCTTTTCCTTTTGTTTTCCCACAATGGTCACAGTGTCGACCATAGTGACTCGGGGACACTCCCGTCCACTCGGACAGGACAATACCTCTTCGTCCATGTCCTGCATCTTGATGGTCTCACACGCAACCACGGACGGGCCCTCCTCCAAGCGTTCTTGGTGCAACCCAGTGGACCTTCTACGTCTCCACCACCGCCGGTCACCGGTGTACGTGGTGGGGGAGAGTCTGATTGTATTGGGACCGGCGGCAGGAGGGGCCAGGACGGCCAAAAGTCAGGCACGACCCCCGAGTCAGTCGGGGACTCCACTAACATCCCGGGCTCATCATAATCCGCAGCGGTACTTCTCGCAGCATCGAACGCCACCACGGACCCAGGCTGCAGGACCGGGTCGTGCCCCGAATGCAGGTCGAACGGCGCGATGTCGGACAACGATGTTAAGAGAGCAGTCTTCGGTCCCACTGTCCGCCCTTGGGAACTGCTGTGTGGACCATCCGACATCTCCACCAGGGTGTCCGCTTTGCATCACGAATCGGCTTTGACGAATTCGTCGTGTAGAGAACTGAATGAACAAACCGTGTGACGAATCGGCTTTGACGAATTCGTCGTGTAGAGAACTGAATGAACAAACCGTGTGACGAATCGGCTTTGACGAATTCGTCGTGTAGAGAACTGAATGAACAAACCGTGTGACGAATCGGCTTTGACGAACGTAACCGATGTTCAGCGAGATGGACGGTGACGTCACGCACGTCACCCTCTCGTTTTCTCCTGATTCCTTCTCGTGGGACCGAGTTGTGTAATCAACACGTGATTGTCTCCACAGAGTGAACTGGGACACTAAACACCAATCATTGCTTAATGGAGAATTATTTACACAAAACTATATAAAGCGAACGATTCGATGCCTTTGAGAGGAAAGATCAGGTGTGTGTCACCATGGTGAGTGTGTGAAGCCCACGATCTGTTTGTCTCCGACCGCCTCCTCTCTGGTCGTGCATCCTCCGCTGTGTCCGCGCTTTGTCCCACCTCACCCCATGTCTTTAATTAATAATTTCCATGTGTCACGTGGACAATAAAAATGAATTAATGAATCATAAACATCCATCCCCGTGTGGTCGTCATCGAGGATTTAAACAGTGGAGAGTCAGAATGTCACATTCAGACATTTTACTCTTCCTTCGTTGTTTCCTCGACACGTTCGTTGTTACTTACTAGTAAAACGTTTCAGTAGTTGTAACTAGTCGGATTCAGTGACGACGCGGATTTGTTAAAACGTTTTACTCTCTCGTGCTCCGCAGACTAAGCCGCGTGACGTCACTAAATCTAGTTCCGTGTCACGTGACCGAAGAAGAAGAATCCCGTTTCGCGGCCTGTTCGTGTTGGGTTATTCCCGCCCCACCAAGACCGAACCATGACGGTAAGTTCGGATCGTCGTGACTCTTTCACCCGGCCGAGTATGATCACAGAGTCGAACGAAGGCAGGACGAGCACTGGGGCTTTTGGTTGCATTTTGCACTCAAGAGTTTAAAATACATTTGCAGTATTTTAAGGGACGAGCTTGGATTCTCAGAGCCAGCAGGAATGGAATTAGTAAATGTTCTACTATGGGCCAAATATGACCATTTGTACCACGTCACACCACTTCTCACAGCTCTCTTCCCCCTCCCCAGAGGAAATGAGTCTAAACTGAAGAAAAAAACAACAATGGATTGTGGTGTTTATGTATAGTAGTGCAGACACGACGGGCCAAATGGCCACCTCCTGCGTCAAAGCTCCTTTACTTTCCGTTTACTTGTATTTCTTCTCGGAGAGCATCTTGGTTTTCCCGAGGTGGGCGTGTTTATTGGTGGTGGGCGTGTCCACGTGTGATGAGCGTGTTTATTGGTGGTGGGCGTGTCCATGTGTGGTGGGCGTGTTTATTGGTGGTGGGCGTGTCCACGTGTGATGGGCGTGTTTATTGGTGGTGGGCGTGTCCATGTGTGATGGGCGTGTTTATTGGTGGTGGGCGTGTCGACGTGTGATGGGCGTGTTTATTGGTGGTGGGCGTGTCCACGTGTGATGGGCGTGTTTATTGGTGGTGGGCGTGTCCACGTGTGATGGGCGTGTTTATTGGTGGTGGGCGTGTCCATGTGTGATGGGCGTCTTTATTGGTGGTGGGCGTGTCCATGTGTGATGAGCATGTTTATTGGTGGTGGGCGTGTCCACGTGTGATGGGCGTGTTTATTGGTGGTGGGCGTGTCTCCGCGTGCTGGGCGTGCTTATTGGTGGTGGTGGGCGTGTCCACGTGTGGTGGGCGTGTTTGTGGTGGTGGGCGTGTCCACGTGTGATGGGCGTGTTTATTGGTGGTGGGCGTGTCTCCGTGTGGTGGGCGTGTTTATTGGTGGTGGGCGTGTCCACGTGTGGTGGGCGTGTTTATTGGTGGTGGGCGTGTCCACGTGTGGTGGGCGTGTTTATTGGTGGTGGGCGGGTCCACGCGTGGTGTGCGTGTTTATTGGTGGTGGGCGTGCCGACGTGTGATGGGCGTGTTTATTGGTGGTGGGCGTGGCCACGTGTGATGGGCGTGTTTATTGGTGGTGGGCGTGTCCACGTGTGATGGGCGTGTTTATTGGTGGTGGGCGGGTCCATGGGTGATGGGCGTCTTTATTGGTGGGGGGCGTGTCCATGTGTGATGTGCATGTTTGTTGGTGGTGGTCGTGTCCTCGTGTGATGGGCGTGTTTATTGGTGGTGGGCGTGTCTCCGTGTGATGGGCGTGTTTATTGGTGGTGGGCGTGTCCATGTGTGATGGGCGTCTTTATTGGTGGTGGGCGTGTCCATGTGTGATGAGCATGTTTATTGGTGGTGGGCGTGTCCATGTGTGATGGGCGTGTTTATTGGTGGTGGGCGTGTCTCCGTGTGATGGGCGTGTTTATTGGTGGTGGGCGTGTCCACATGTGAAGGGCGTGTTTATTGGTGGTGGGCGTGTCCACATGTGAAGGGCGTGTTTATTGGTGGTGGGCGTGTCCATGTGTGATGGGCGTGTTTATTGGTGGTGGGCGTGTCCACGTGTGATGGGCGTGTTTATTGGTGGTGGGCGTGTCTCCGTGTGATGGGCGTGTTTATTGGTGGTGGGCGTGTCCATGTGTGATGGGCGTCTTTATTGGTGGTGGGCGTGTCCATGTGTGATGAGCATGTTTATTGGTGGTGGGCGTGTCCATGTGTGATGGGCGTGTTTATTGGTGGTGGGCGTGTCTCCGTGTGATGGGCGTGTTTATTGGTGGTGGGCGTGTCCACATGTGAAGGGCGTGTTTATTGGTGGTGGGCGTGTCCACATGTGAAGGGCGTGTTTATTGGTGGTGGGCGTGTCCATGTGTGATGGGCGTGTTTATTGGTGGTGGGCGTGTCCACATGTGAAGGGCGTGTTTATTGGTGGTGGGCGTGTCCACATGTGAAGGGCGTGTTTATTGGTGGTGGGCGTGTCCACATGTGAAGGGCGTGTTTATTGGTGGTGGGCGTGTCCACATGTGAAGGGCGTGTTTATTGGTGGTGGGCGTGTCCATGTGTGATGGGCGTGTTTATTGGTGGTGGGCGTGTTTATTGGTGGTGGGCGTGTCTCCGTGTGATGGGCGTGTTTATTGGTGGTGGGCGTGTCCACATGTGAAGGGCGTGTTTATTGGTGGTGGGCGTGTCCACATGTGAAGGGCGTGTTTATTGGTGGTGGGCGTGTCCATGTGTGATGGGCGTGTTTATTGGTGGTGGGCGTGTCCACATGTGAAGGGCGTGTTTATTGGTGGTGGGCGTGTCCACATGTGAAGGGCGTGTTTATTGGTGGTGGGCGTGTCCATGTGTGATGGGCGTGTTTATTGGTGGTGGGCGTGTTTATTGGTGGTGGGCGTGTCTCCGTGTGATGGGCGTGTTTATTGGTGGTGGGCGTGTCCACATGTGAAGAAGCGTGTTTATTGGTGGTGGGCGTGTCCACATGTGAAGGGCGTGTTTATTGGTGGTGGGCGTGTCCATGTGTGATGGGCGTGTTTATTGGTGGTGGGCGTGTCCACATGTGAAGGGCGTGTTTATTGGTGGTGGGCGTGTCCACGTGTGATGAGCGTGTTTATTGGTGGTGGGCGTGTCTCCGTGTGATGGGCGTGTTTATTGGTGGTGGGCGTGTCCACATGTGAAGGGCGTGTTTATTGGTGGTGGGCGTGTCCACATGTGAAGGGCGTGTTCATTGGTGGTGGGCGTGTCCACGTGTGATGAGCGTGTTTATTGGTGGTGGGCGTGTCTCCGTGTGATGGGCGTGTTTATTGGTGGTGGGCGTGTCCACGTGTGATGGGCGTGTTTATTGGTGGTGGGCGTGTCCACATGTGAAGGGCGTGTTTATTGGTGGTGGGCGTGTCCACATGTGAAGGGCGTGTTTATTGGTGGTGGGCGTGTCGACGTGTGATGGGCGTGTTCATTGGTGGTGGGCGTGTCCACGTGTGATGAGCGTGTTTATTGGTGGTGGGCGTGTCTCCGTGTGATGGGCGTGTTTATTGGTGGTGGGCGTGTCCACGTGTGATGGGCGTGTTTATTGGTGGTGGGCGTGTCCACATGTGAAGGGCGTGTTTATTGGTGAAGGGCGTGACCACGTGTGATGGGCGTGTTTATTGGTGGTGGGCGTGTCCACATGTGAAGGGCGTGTTCATTGGTGGTGGGCGTGTCCACGTGTGATGAGCGTGTTTATTGGTGGTGGGCGTGTCTCCGTGTGATGGGCGTGTTTATTGGTGGTGGGCGTGTCCACGTGTGATGGGCGTGTTTATTGGTGGTGGGCGTGTCCACGTGTGATGGGCGTGTTTATTGGTGGTGGGCGTGTCTCCGTGTGATGGGCGTGTTTATTGGTGGTGGGCGTGTCCACATGTGAAGGGCGTGTTTATTGGTGGTGGGCGTGTCCACATGTGAAGGGTGTGTTTATTGGTGGTGGGCGTGTCCATGTGTGATGGGCGTGTTTATTGGTGGTGGGCGTGTCCACATGTGAAGGGCGTGTTTATTGGTGGTGGGCGTGTCCACATGTGAAGGGCGTGTTTATTGGTGGTGGGCGTGTCCATGTGTGATGGGCGTGTTTATTGGTGGTGGGCGTGTTTATTGGTGGTGGGCGTGTCTCCGTGTGATGGGCGTGTTTATTGGTGGTGGGCGTGTCCACATGTGAAGGGCGTGTTTATTGGTGGTGGGCGTGTCGACGTGTGATGGGCGTGTTTATTGGTGGTGGGCGTGTCGACGTGTGATGGGCGTGTTTATTGGTGGTGGGCGTGTCCACGTGTGATGGGCGTGTTTATTGGTGGTGGGCGTGTCCACATGTGAAGGGCGTGTTTATTGGTGGTGGGCGTGTCAACGTGTGATGAGCGTGTTTATTGGTGGTGGGCGTGTCTCCGTGTGATGGGCGTGTTTATTGGTGGTGGGCGTGTCCACATGTGAAGGGCGTGTTTATTGGTGGTGGGCGTGTCCACATGTGAAGGGCGTGTTTATTGGTGGTGGGCGTGTCCATGTGCGATGGGCGTGTTTATTGGTGGTGGGCGTGTCTCCGTGTGATGGGCGTGTTTATTGGTGGTGGGCGTGTCGACGTGTGATGGGCGTGTTCATTGGTGGTGGGCGTGTCCACGTGTGATGAGCGTGTTTATTGGTGGTGGGCGTGTCTCCGTGTGATGGGCGTGTTTATTGGTGGTGGGCGTGTCCACGTGTGATGGGCGTGTTTATTGGTGGTGGGCGTGTCCACATGTGAAGGGCGTGTTTATTGGTGGTGGGCGTGTCCACATGTGAAGGGCGTGTTTATTGGTGGTGGGCGTGTCGACGTGTGATGGGCGTGTTCATTGGTGGTGGGCGTGTCCACGTGTGATGAGCGTGTTTATTGGTGGTGGGCGTGTCTCCGTGTGATGGGCGAGTTTATTGGTGGTGGGCGTGTCCACGTGTGATGGGCGTGTTTATTGGTGGTGGGCGTGTCCACGTGTGATGGGCGTGTTTATTGGTGGTGGGCGTGTCCACGTGTGATGGGCGTGTTTATTGGTGGTGGGCGTGTCCACGTGTGATGGGCGTGTTTATTGGTGGTGGGCGTGTCCATGTGTGATGGGCGTGTTTATTGGTGGTGGGCGTGTCGATGTGTGATGGGCGTGTTTATTGGTGGTGGGCGTGTCCATGTGTGATGGGCGTGTTTATTGGTGGTGGGCGTGTCCACGTGTGATGGGCGTGTTTATTGGTGGTGGGCGTGTCCATGTGTGATGGGCGTGTTTATTGGTGGTGGGCGTGTCCACGTGTGATGGGCGTGTTTATTGGTGGTGGGCGTGTCCACGTGTGATGGGCGTGTTTATTGGTGGTGGGCGTGTCGATGTGTGATGGGCGTGTTTATTGGTGGTGGGCGTGTCCACGTGTGATGGGCGTGTTTATTGGTGGTGGGCGTGTCCATGTGTGATGGGCGTGTTTATTGGTGGTGGGCGTGTCCACGTGTGATGGGCGTGTTTATTGGTGGTGGGCGTGTCCACGTGTGATGGGCGTGTTTATTGGTGGTGGGCGTGTCCACGTGTGATGGGCGTGTTTATTGGTGGTGGGCGTGTACATTCTCGGGGGGGGGGGGCTTGTTCAGGATTCCAGTTTCTTTGTGGATGTGTGGGCACAAATCGTTTTCCCCGTTATCTCCGACGGTGTCGCTGGTACGTAACGTGTGATTACTGTTTATTTAACGGCCGAGTGTTTCGGCCATGGCTGTATGGATTAGATTTACTTCCAACCATGAGACGCCACCATATGGTGCATTTCATGAAGAGCGTCGCGGTGCCATTGTGATGTAGACACCTGGTATGGAAATGTGACTACTGTGCGACTGTACATTATACATATCTGTCAATGGACCCGGGGAGGACGGTCGACCCTTGCCCCGCCTCCTCCACAAGGTGCTCTCTATAACGTGTTTGACCACATTCGGTGGGGGGGGGGGTCATGGCTCGAGTGCCTGGCTCCGCGTCTGGGACATCAGCGGTCCAAAGCACGGTCGTTGCAAAGACTTCAAAAATGGAATGTGCTGCTCTTCCTTGCTTGACGTTGAGCATTAAAAAAGGATAGAGCATGGACAAACGCAAACAATCATCGGTTGGTCATAATAGGCTTTGGCTTTGATGGGCCTCATGACTTCTTCCTGCGTTGACGTCCTCCTTTGATAACCTGACTCAGATGGTAAAAGCACGTTTTACCCTGTAAGCGACTGAGCACCTGTTCAAGTGTCCTCCATGATGTTTTTGAACACAGGTACTCCGAGAAAGTGAATGAAAACCCAATGATAGCTGACTTATAACTGTGTACACTCATGTATTTGGTTGCCATGGAAACGCATACAATACAATAAGATTTTCGAGATAATCTTTTTGAATTGATTTTTTTTTATTGACTGAACGAATCTTGTTGTTTGTGTATCCAGGGTTTTATGCTTTGTCTGGATTGTGCTTGATCAGAAAGCCGAAGGGTTGTTCTTAAATCAACATTATTTTTTTTCCAGCTTGTGTGAGATTCCATGACTCATGCTCAAATGACCGTGAACTTTGGCGTTTCCACAATGCACGAAATGTGCAACACACCTGATAGTCACAGCATGACGGATGGTCACTGAAGTTAATAATTTGCTGAATCGTAAACTCAAACATTACTCGACAATAACCTCACATCCACCATCCATTCATATGCTCAAACGTGTGCTTCGGACACCGATCCCCACCCAAACTCCATTCTCCTCTCTCCACACTGCCCATAAAACTACCCTCACTTCCTTTCTTTCACTATCTTCACTTCCTCTTTTTTTTTTTTTTCTCTTCCACGATCCTTCATTCTCCTCCTTTCTCAATGTTCATCTCGTTAATTTAGCAACTCGCATCCCTCCTTCTCTTCCTCCCTCATATGTAATAAGTCGATGACCCCTTGACATTTTGCTTTTTAGCTTCTTGGTTTTTTTTTTGTTTTTTTTTCTGAAGTCTTCTCATTTCAATGTAATTTTTCCCCAAAAAAGTATTTGTTTTTTCCCTTTTCTGAAAACTGGATTTTTGTAAAGAGTTTCAACATTTTGTTGTCTCATTCAGATCTCAACATGACTGACTCAAAACCCTTTGATGCGGAGAAAGACACTTGTGGAATTGTTTGCCTCAAATACCTGCTCTGTGTCTTCAACTTCATCTTCATTGTAAGTTCTGTTGATGTTGACTGTTGAGTGCTGGTGAAGTGTGGTGGAAGTGTATTTTCAAGTTGGTTTATTTGGTGTTGCCATCTGAGCTTGTACTTCTTGATTCCTGGATAAAAAGTTCAAATCATAAAGAACTTTATTTACCTCCGACATCTTCGAAGATGGATGGAGGTTACTGTTTTCACCCCTTTCTGTTTTTGTTTGTTTGTTTGTTTGTGAACAGTATTACGGAAAAACTCCTCGACGGATTTCGACGAAACTTGGTGGGGTGGGTTAGGTATGGGCCAAGGATCATGCCATTAAATTTTGGACTTGCCCCCCCCCCCAAAAAAAATTGTTAGAGAAAATTTTTTTTTTTTGCATTTCTACATGTTTTTAGTGATTTCCAACCCCCCCAAATTTTTTTATCCCCCCCCCTAAAGAAAAATAAAGAAATTTTATAGAGATTTTATATAATAAATTTTATATATTTTTATAAATAGAGAAAACTGGAGAAAAACAAAAAATAGAGAAATGCGGTTTTTGTCATAACGCGGTCAATTCTTGTCCGCTTTACATGAACCCAGCACCAAAATGTCGAGAATTTAATGCCCAATCTTGTGACACAATGACGTCATAACACATGTCACCGGTTGGAGTAAAATGTCGGGGGGGGGGTCACACCCTTGAAAAATATGCGGTTTTCGGCATAACTCAGTCAATTCTTATTCGATTTGCAAGAAACCAGCATCAAACGAGATTACCTTCTCTTGTTGAAACGTTGTATTCACCGAGCTTGCGAGTGAAGACTCGCCAAAACGACGTGAGTTGATTGTTGTTTAGTCCGTAGCCCCCGAAAGTTGGGGGGGGTCATGACATTATAGATATGTGGTTTGTGTCATAAGACCATTCATATGAAACCAGTTCCCCACACTCATACCAAGAACAAAAAAAGTAGTGGCGGCGAAGGTATGCGCTCTATGAGTGCCCGTTCTAGTTGCATATACAGTTGGACGTCTGTATCAGGCACCCTGGTGATAACAAACATAACATATTTTTGGTCGATGCATATTTACCCTGCACTCATAATCCAGATTGTTGGAAAATCCAGATGTAAAAATTGGTTTTGTCCCAGTGAGTTCAACGCAAACACCAGGCCGGCCATACAGACGAAAATCGTTAAAATACAGAGGAGATTGTCCAATAAAGTTACTTCAACCAGTTTGGATTGTAATCATAGAAAACTCCACTGGCCAATCAGAGCCTTGAACACGCCTTTGGATATCTGCCGTGGATAGGAACACACCGATTCTCACATCGTGTGGTGTGGCGCATTCTGATTCCTGTGAAATTGGCTGCCCTGAGCACAGGACTGAGCTCTACGCAGGTATCTATCGACCCTCTAGCTTTATGAAGACACCCTTAAAGCAATATGTGATATACTTTAAGACACCCTTAAAGTAGGATGGGGCCTCCTCAAAATGGAGTTGCATTGCCCTGGTCATTGGCAAGCACCAATCAGCAGAATGTCGTTGTAAGTTGGGAAATTCACCAAGGAAATGGTCTCCTCCAGCTCAGAACCACTTTGCCTGGTCAGCTGGAAATCTTTAATAACTCCTCAAGCCCTGGACAGTTTTTAAATTCCTGAATGATGGATGAGAAATTGTATGGGAATTTAATGTGATTTGTTAATTTAAAGTATCTTTAAGCAATGTCTGATGTGGGCACCTTGTGTTTTGTGGGTGCCCGTGCTGCAGTTGACTGGCTGTGGAGTTATTGTGGTTGGATTCTGGACCCTTATCCAGAAAGCAGACTACCTTAGCTTGTTGGCTTCAAGCACGTTCGCTGCCACTGCCATCATCCTCATCATCACTGGCGTTGTTGGCATGGTAACAGCGATTTTAGGATGCTTCTCTGTGTACAAAGAGCGCAAAGGACTTCTGAGACTGGTGAGTTTGTTGGTTGGTGTGCCAGCTAACCCAGTTTCATTCTGACGGTTCTGCTTCGGTTTGGTTTGAGGTGGATTATTTTAATAACTGAGAATGAAAGGCGTGGATGAGGGGAATAGTAAACAAATGAATAATTTGAAGACTGCTTTGTGTGAATGGAGGTGTGGGTGAATGAGCTGAAAAAAACATGAAGGAATTGAAGGAAAGCCAAATTCTGGATTAAGCTTCTTTCCTTTTATCACTTGCAAAATCGAAGATTTTTCAAGTATATTGGTCAGTTGATTTTGTTATTCTGTCTGTCTGTCTGTCAATCGCTTGCAGGTCACAATTTAAAACCGATCTTCATGAAGCTTCACCAGATTGTAGAGGTAGTCTCAACTGAGAAGCCTATTGATTTTGAGGTCAAAGGTCATCTTCAGGTCACATTTCTAAAATCCTCACTTTTCATCCGATTGACTTGAAATTTGAACAGGAAACTATTTTTGAGGTCAAACTTCTAAAATCATCAATTTTCAACTGGAAAATCGTCAATTTACATCCTAAGGACTTGATAGTTAAACAGGATTTGCATAGTCCATCACTGAAATGGGAAAGGAACTATTTTTTGAGGTCAAAAGGGCAAAGGTCAACTCGAGGTCAAACTACAAAAATCATCAATTTAAATCTGAAAAATAATCACATTTTATCCGATTGACTTGATCTTTGATTAAGATTGTCAATTTTAATCTTCATGAAATTGACAATTTTATGTATCTCTGGCAACCTTTTGGAGAAGGGGTGGATTTTGCAAGTATCGTGCTTTGCAGATGTCTTTTTCTTGTTTGATTTTTGCACATTCTACACAGATACCCAAACAAACCATCCTCCACTTACACATCTGCACCCAAATCGACATTAACCACCTATCCTGAAACTTCTTGCTGCTCCCTCTTTTTATATTAAACAAGTACGTGCCCGTACGTGCAAAAAAAACAATAAACAAAACGTTCAAACCGCGAGCCAGAAACAACAACCACACAGGCCGTTCCTTCGCTCTCGTGTGTCTGTAAGTGCGTGCCCATACGTGTGTGGCCGTACGTGCAAACCCCAAAAAATAAAATAACTTTCAAACCGCGTACCAGAAACAACCACACAGGCCGTTCCTTCGCTCTCGCTTGTCCGTACGTGCGTGGCTGTACGTGCAAACCCCAAAAAATAAAAATAATAATAAATGAAAAAACTTTCAAACTGCATGCCAGAAACAACCACACAGGCCATTCCTTCGCTCTTGCGTGCCCATACGTGCGTGGCCGTACGTGCAAACCAAAAATAAAAAAACTTTCAAACAACCACACAGGCCGTTCCTTCGCTCTCGTAAACGACGACTGAATTGGGGCATTGTGTTTATCTATAAATGCGCATAAGAAATCGAGAAATTATTGGAATACAGTAAGTCATCACTATCCGGAAGTGGTGCGTGCCCGTACGGAATGTTCACCTGCATTCCACGAATTATCGCTTGCATTGAAGTAACACCTGCTATGATACTTACACACACAGAGTTAATTAAAATCAAGTTTACCTCCCTGTCTTTGCTTGCCTTGACATTCGCTGCCATGACCATTGCCACTCCTACGCCACAGTAACTAAGGCACCAATCCCCCATCGTAACCGGCACAGCACGTGACGTCATCGTCGGCCAGCCGCCCACCGGCCTACGCAGCAATGTCATTGGTTTGGTAAATAAATGGCCATACCTTAGGAACCACTTGTCCGATTAATATCAAACCTTGAAAGGGCACATACTCAGGTCCCCAGCAATATACCTGGCAAGTTTCAATTAGATCGGACCAGTGGTTGTCGAGAAACAGCGGTCTCTCTCTCTCTCTCATACACACACACACACACACACACACACACACACACACACACACACACACACACACACACACACACACACACACACACACACACACACACACACACACACACACACACACACACACTGCTGGAATTATAGATAGATGATCAAAAACCCAAGGTTTTGGTTTGTGCCAGACTTTGTAGTCCACAAGAGATACATTTCATTAACTAGAGTTCATAAAATACCATACACCATGCTTGAGAAACAAGGACATGGGCAGGGTCTGCGAGCGACAAATTTGATCGGTCATGATGTAAAATGCCGTAATATTTTGTCAAAGTACTGCTAAACGGTGGGGTTTTGAAAGTGCCAAAAAGGCAATTTGTGTTCTTCAGTGATCACTTATATAATTTAATTGAAATAAAGATTTTAAAGGTTGGAGAAAACAAAATAATTCAGAAGTTTACCACCTTTGATACAGTGTCTTTTTTTGCAATGACTTATCTGATACCTTACATTAGTTATTTGTGCTTGTTGTTTGTATCCTTTTTGACATCCTTAAAAACAGTGTGCTTCCTGTTTAGACTAATTTCCCATTTTGTTTGACAGAGCTGACTAGCGCTACACAGGCTGTGTATTTTGTTCGTTATTAAACGTATTCATCAGCAAACAAATGGTTGGAGTTGGGAGGATTAGGATTCACAAAAAAAGCAGCAGCAACAACAGACTTTTTTTTTCGTCATTCACAAAGACAAGTCCGAGGTTGTTTGTGAGACATAAAAAAAATTGGTTGGTTGCTGCTGCTGTTTGTGAACTGTGCTTATGTACAGTCAGTCAATATTGTACATCAATAGACTAAGTAATGTGTAACATATTTACCATAATGTTTTGTCTTTTGTCTTTTCTGTCCAAACACAAAGCCAACTTTCTTCCTGCTTGCGTCGTTGCTTTGCAAAGTCTCCTCTGAACTGGCTGGAGAGCGTTTTCTAAAACGGTGTCGAAGAGAAAGGCTCTCGACTCCTAATGCCATTAAACAAGTAAAGTCAAGACCACTGGTCCCCAACCTGCGGGCCGTAGAGCCCTATACTGCGGCTCACGAGGACTTTCCAATCAAAACACATTTCCATGTAGCAATTTTAAAGGGGTTTACACAATGCCACTGCCAGCCGGCGCCGTGACCTGAAAAGCCTTACACAATGCCGCTGCCGGCCACTGGCGCTTACCGCCGGGAGGAATCAAATCAATTTGCATCAATAAAACTCAATAAAATGCATCAATTTTTTTCTGGCTTCTGGCTTTTCGGATTCTGGAAATCCGAGAATTATTTTTAATTCTGTAAGTGATGCATCACCATTGAGAGAAAGGGCCAAAAAACGATAGCATGATGTTTCAAAAAGTTGTGGATGAGTTCTGACAAAACTTGGTGGATGAGTCGGGTTGTATTGGTGATGTTGGGGAATTATTCCTCTTTGAGACAAGTGGCCCTTGCTTCAGTCTGACGAGGTTAAAGCGTTTGTTTTTTTTGCCTCTCTACTTAATCATTTATTAAAATTGTTAAAGCCGACGACCGAGTGTATAATGTATAATCTTGTATTTCTTTGCCACTTCTGGACGTTTTGTTTAATTCTTTGCGAGTCCAAGGTGAACGGTCTGATAATACTGTACTTGATATTAGTTCTGTTATTTGCTGTCCATTTGTGTGTTCTTTGTCCTATATGATATCAAAAAAACCCTCTCCACTCTCAAAATGTGTATATATATATATATTTTTTTTAAGTTTAAAAAGAACTTGATGAGCATTGATGTTCGACCGGTAAAATGTGCTATGAAACGGTCTTGAAAAGTCAGGACAGCACCTGAAAGGGAACATCACTGGAGTGTATCCATCAACTTGTTGAGTGTTTGAATAACTTCATTCCAACTCATTAAATAATTATTTACTTGCCCTTCGGGCCAAAAAGTTTGGTCGAAGAGCATACCTGCCCAAATGATGGTGCAGTGAATTTGATGATATTTAGAGTGGGTTTTAGCACTCGGCCTGTTATCAAAAACTTTCTTTCTTTTTCTTTCTCCCTTCTCTCTGATGTGTTTTAGTACTTCATGTTGCTGCTCATCATATTTCTGCTGGTAACCATCGCGGGATTGCTGGCATTTATCTACCAACAGCAGGTAGGTCTCGACCAAGCTCCAAAATGATTCGTAATGTTGGGAAAAAGTTTAAACTCTGAAATCAAACCTGTTGTTATTTTATGCCTCTGCCGACGAAGTCGCCGGAGACATTATGTTTTCAGGTTGGCTGTCCGTCCGTGATAGGTTTTCATCGCCGCGATAACCTAAGAACAGCTGAACGGATCGAAGTCAAACTTGGTACAAGTATGTATCATGATTTATACATAAACTGATGAGATTATTAGGTTAAGAGGTCAGAGGTCATGTCGGGTAAAAATGTGATATTTGAGAACAGCTGAAGGGATTTAAATCAAACTTGGTGCAAGCATGTGTAATGATGTAATAATGCGGGCGGAGGGATATCTGGTGATGTCTAAGAGTGCCATTCTGGTTTATTAATTTATTTTTGCTCTTCTTGTGCAGTTGAGTGATGAGCTGAAATGGCATCTCAATCATGCCATGGTGGAAAATTACAATCAGCCAGGCCAGGAGAGCGTCACGCAGTCTGTGGACAAACTCCAGCAGGAGGTAATTCTGGTGTAGGACTTGGGTCATTGGGTCTTTAATCAGATAGGGGGAGGGGGGAGGGAATTGGGGTGAGGAAACGGTGGGGGGACGGAGGGGCTGTGGAGTGGCTGTGCACCGATGGGGAAGAGGGGATGATAAATACGGCAGAGGTTAAGTTTTGGACGATGTGGAATGTTCACTGATTTGATTTGCACCTTTTCCAGTTCCATTGCTGTGGCAGTGTCAACTCTACGGACTGGGAGAGCAGTCGGTATGTACATTCGAGCAGCGCAGAAGGACGTAAGGTTCCTGATAGCTGTTGCAAAACCAAAACGGAACGCTGTGGGATTCGTACACATCCCTCAAACATCTACAGAGAGGTATCAGTAAACGGATGCAATTTGAGACCTGATGGATAAATTCCTGCCATTCACTGTTTGCGTCTTTCCTATTTCTCATACTGCCTGTACGAGTACACGCCAGCGTAAACATATTGGGATAGTCACTTGATGAAGTTCACATTGGTCTTACATGATGCCAAAATGTAGAGTTGTTAATGATGCTCTTTTTTTTATAGTTTAAGTACGACCGAAGTGAGAGAGAGCGTTTGAGTTTTGAATTATCCACGTAGAAAAGTGTTGTGTGCCACCTGTACCGTGAACCCAAGTATATTACCAAAATGACTTGGGCTTAAAGGGTTCATTTTTCACCAGTTATGCCTCAATGAGCGTTAGGGAAGTGCTCTTCAACCCCAAATAGCATCACCTACAATTGGATGTCTGCATAGCTTCTGTCATCCTTACCCTCGTGTCTGTCTTTTTTCTTTCACATCTTCCATCCGTGTGATTCCTAAATTGCTCCTGTTGTCCTTTCGTCACACCTCAACATGAATTGCAATCTTGAAATGGCTGCTCCACATGCTATACTGTATCTGAAGCTTCTCACACGGGTTTTTAACAAATGGTGTAGTCATGTGTGCTACCTCGTGCTGTTAGAGCGCATACACGGTGTAAAAGAGTTATTAAGAACATAGACCACAAACCTGTCTCCGATGGCGAAGCGATAGACCCGTAGACTCAGCTTCATTGTGCGTGATTCCAATGATCTTGAAGGCCTTCATCTCCATGGTGTCAAGCTGAGCAAGATGTGAGGCAAGGGAGCTAGCCCAGAGAGGAGAGCAGTACTCCAAGCTGTGGTAAAGAGTTCAGGTGTGCCAAGGAAGGACCTTGTATGACGGAGGATGCACCGTCGGCGGCTGGCTTTGGATGCCAACTTTGGAATGTGGTTTGCCCAAGAAAGATCATAACTAATAGTGAGATCCAGGAGTTTGAATGACTGAATTTCTTCAAGAGGATTGTTAAGAAAGTATACATGAGGGTGTGCCAGATGGTCCTTTCAGAGAGAGATCGTGAGAATGTGAGATTTGTCAGGATTGAAAGATGTATTCTCGGTGTTTGATTTGCTTGTGATTTTTATTTATTTATAGGACTCAGCCCAGAACACTCTTGGGGCACCCCAGCCTTGACAGGATGAGGAGACTAAAGCATTCCGTTGAGTGCCAAACATTGGCTCCGAGCGTTGAGTAAGTCGGTAATCCATGTGTAAAGTTGGCCTTGGATGCCTTAGGCGGAGAGTAAAGCAGGATACCAGACTATTAAAAGCATGAGCTATGTCTAGAGAGATGGTTCTGAACTCATTTGTGACATTGAGGTCCTCCATCCATTGTTGCAAGAGTATGCCCCAGGTTTAATGACTTGGTCTGAAATCAAATTGGTGATATGAAATTGGTGATGTTGGAGAAAAGAAAAGATTTCATGTCTCCTGTGAGTTTTTGCACCTTTTTTATGTTGTGCAGTGATGTTAGTGGATTTCCAAGCAGATGGAAGGTGACCAATGGTAAATGACAGGGTGAAGAGGGCAGAGAGAGGTGATGTGCAAAAGCAGGTTTTTCGGTCATGTGAGCTGATGCCGTCCGGTCCAGTGGCAGAGTCAGAGTCGAGGGTTGAAAGAGCCTTTTCCACCTTCTCAGGTGCAAAACACCGTGTCCAGGAGCAGTTTGGGTGTGACAGGGAAGGATGGGTACCAAGAGTTAGGGGTTGGGGGACACGATATTTGGAAGCAAACACAGAATTGAGGCATTCGGCCTTCTCATGAGCGGAGTCGGCTGTGGTGACATATATATATATATATATATATATATATATATATATATATATATATATATATATATATATATATATATATATATATATATATATGTATGGACAATAGACCCCTCCCACACTCTTCCAGCCGAAGAAGCTGCATGAAGCAACCCAAGAAGACCTACACAAGGTAAGTGCTATGCTGTTTCAAACCTTTCCCAGAGTTCCTCAACAACTATAAAGACGTTTACACAGAGTACACACATGAGAATATATATATATATATATGTCGGTTTAGCCCAATCTTAAAAATTATCGGATCCTGATCTGGATTCGGATCTTCACCAAAATTGAATCAATTCTTCCTAGTCTTACACCCAACGTGTCCAAGTTTCGTCCGAATCCATCCGCAACTTTTTTGCGATATCATGCTATATATCAATTTTGGCCCTGTCTCTCAATGGTGAATAATCACTTTAAAAATTCTAGTAGCTGGATCCGGATCCAGATGTTCACCAAAATCCAATCCGTTCATCCTTATTACACACTCATCTGGTCACACAAAATTTCATCTCGATCCTTCAACAGTTTTTTGAGATATACTGCACACAGACAGACAGACAGACAGACAGGGGTGAAAACATTACCTCATTCACCTTCGGTGACAGAGGTAATATGGTGCCACCAGGTTTTAGAGGAGAGAGACAAGTTTGAGTGTTCATACTTGAGGTTGGACAGATGTCGTTTTCTGGCTCTTGTGAGAGTGGAGACACACACTTGTTGCAGACTCTTTTGGAATACCCCGAGATTTCCTCCGGTTGGATTTACCTTCCAGGAAGAGAGGGCAACCTGCATTGATGGGAATCGCAAATCATGTCAATAAATTCATCATGATTGAGCGAACCCACGAATGGCAAGGCTCTCCTTTGCTTCAATTTAAATAAAATAATGATTTGACAAAATCGTGAAAATAAAAAAAAATCCGGAAGTTTAACATGACTGAAGCAGTCTTATACCCCATCCACCCTTGCAGAGGCGCTTCAACTTTGAGTTTATTTCATCTCACATAGTTATAGTTATTACATTTATGACAGTCCGTTGTAAATATTTGTCTATTTTCATTAAATGTGTTCATTTTAAGAAGCTGTATCCATGTATTTGTCATGGGGTTCGAGTATAACCCCTTGTGCTGTCCAGGTGCAGCGCTCAACTGTTTTCCCCGCGCACGCATTAATCTCCGAGAGTCTCGGCTGTAGGCCTCCAAGGGAGAAGTTCGACCATCCGGGCTGGCGGTGTTAACCGCCCATCACCAAAACTTGGGTTTGGGGTTAACCTTGGCCACCAGAGCCGTGACAATATTGTTACGGTTGTGGAAATTCACAGATCACCATTCAGGTTCCCCGAAGATCAGTTATGTCGATAAGTGTGTGTTCCAGGTTAGATTTCCCCACCGATGTGTAACGGGAATTATTCGTGTGCCGGGCTGTGAACCTTTGAGGTGGTGTTATTCTTTTCTGTCTTTTCTTTTGAACAATCATCTCCTCACCATCTTCACCACAACCGCGTGAAGCCGGTGATTCCAAACACGTCCGCGTGAAGACGATGATTCCTAACACGGCCCGCATTTGATGGCAAGATCGGTTCAGAACGCCGAAAGGGGTGGAGCCAGCCGGGGGTGAAGGGTCGAAGGTGAAAGAGCAAGCACCCCCCCCCCGCCGAACCCGATAAAAAGCTGTGCTGAAACGCCGAGAAGCCAGTTGAGTTCGTTGAGTGTTGGAGTCCGGAGAGTTGAGTTTGGAGCCTGGAGTTGAGTTGAGTTTGGAGCCTGGAGTCCAGTTGAGCGGTTGGGGAGACGCCGAGTCGTCGACAAAGAACGAACGAGTTGGAGAAGAGTGCTGGGAGAGAGCGTTCAGTTTCGCGCTGCGCTGGTGTGGTGGAGTCGGGAAGAGAGCAGGAGAGTTCGGAGGTTGGAGTGCGGGCAGAGACATCGAGGGTCGCCCAGCGAGTCACCAAGAGGGTGGCAGGTAACCCACTCGGTCTCTCGGAGCCCCTTCCGTCATCCCAGCTCCGAGCAATTATAAAGGCTCACAATCTCGGTTCTTCCTTTCTTTCTTGGGGTTTGCATGAAAGTCTGTGGCGCCTTGTCCATAAGTAACAAACTGATTAAGTGCATGTACATAATAAATAGACATCGGCTGTAGGTTTTTGCTCGTGTCTTTTTCCCCAATCCCCCCCCCCCATTCATTGCATTGATTGCATGCCTGTGTGGAAATAAATGTCCCCATTTTTGAATGTCACCTGCTCGTTGCGTCCCTTCCTCCATTGACTGCCATAATTGCGTTCGGAATAATTCGCTGGCTGATTATAAGCCGATAAAACGTACATCTGGTCCGACGGGGCTTGGCGATGTAAAACCGCTCGGCAATCGCAAACGGAACGAGCTGCTTAAGCGGCTCGTTTTCGTAAAGGCTCCGTTGAGGTATAAACTCCCGGCATTTCTGTCTGCGCGAATAATTATGTACATCGACAATTCGGCGATCGACCCTGTAGCGCGTGGACAGAAGAGTTGGCTGGTTCATGGTGTGGTTAACAACACCCGTAGCTGGGTTTCGGCGTTGATCCAAAAGCTGCGACTAGATTGCTCGTTCGGTGGGCGCGCGCGGCCGCAATTGAGCTGAAGGCGGTCATCCGCACGCCGGACGGACGGGAAATCCACAACAATATCAATGTTTGATTTGTGTTCTACATGGTTATTGGATGTATTATGAAGGCGATTTGTGTTCTACAGTCCAAGTATATAATTAAATTTCAAGAAGGGTTTAAAGAGTTTCAAAGGCGTATAAATACGATTTAAAACCCTTTCCTTTAACCCTTTGAACCCTCGCGGCCATTTTACGAGCCGCTATTCAAACCTCCACATACTTGAGTGGTCGGATTTTTCTCCGGGGAGCCCCGGGTGGGGGAGCCGAAAGTCCAAGGAGCTCAGAGTTCAAAGGGTTAAAAACAGTAAGTTTCCTGTTTGGAATGATTTTTCATTTTGTTTGACTGGCAGGCAGACAAAGTAATTTTTTTTAGATCTCACTCCCCTCTGCGCATGTGCGGTCGGGGCAAATTCAGAGCCAAGGTACAGTAAAATGACTTGTTTTCCTCCTATTCATGTTCCGATTCATGTTCAAAATATAACATTCAAATTAAACAAGTTACTCCTTGATCATAAACTGATAGGATGAATGGACGGATATGAACTAATTGCTCACCCTGCTTTTTGCTTCACATGTGCGGGATAACTTCCAAACCATATCTAACCAAGTTTTGCATCTTGCCTCAGGGTACACCAAATATGTTTTCTGGAGGAGGAGGTTCAGGGTTAGGGGGATGATCCCAATTCTCTCCATGTAAATGTGTATCATATAGTGCCAACTTGGGGTATCTGGTATTACAAATCATCATCGTCATCATAACATTATTATTATTATTATTATTATTTTTTTTTTTTTCCTTACGCCACATATGCAGAGACATGACAGAAGTAAATAGATTCCTTAAACTTCTTCATTTCATCTGTATAACGCAGTTTTACTCAGTGATTTGTACTCATATTCGACTATTTCTTTGCAGAAACAAGTTCCTTGGTCTTGCATGACAATTAACTATGCCTCGAACTCAGGGTGCACACAAACTTTTTGATTTTCAAAGAGGATGAATTGTTGACCATTTGGAAGGTGGAGTCAGCCAGCATCAGATAACTCAGAACCTTGGCATTCTGCTTTCTATGGTCAATCGGGTGATTTTGGACTCACCAGCAAAGGCAAGGAATCCACAGCTTCCCGTTCTGGTCAATCTGGGCCCTCATAAAGGTGTCTTCGTGCTGTCAAGCGGACGATTGAGAAAACTCCCTGTTGCAAGGCAGCACATGTTGCAGAGGAGGTTCAAGTAAGTTCAAGAACTACCGTGTAGTCCCTTTATCAACTGGGCTACTATGGGAGAGCAGCTCGGAGAAAACCTCTTCTTAGACCAGCCAACATTCAAAGAAGAAAGAAATGGACAAATGAGATGGCATACAGACCCCTGGAGTTTTGGCAAACTGTCATTTTTTTTGAGGTGACTCCCAATTTACTCAATTATCTGACAGTGGACACGTATGGGTCTGGAGACTTCCCAGTCAAGAGTTTTCTTTGAACCAATTGCAGCCAACTGTCAAACACGGTGGTTTTTCAGTAATGGTGTGGGGAGAAATCTGGAGCACTGGTCGGTCAGAGCTTGTGGAGTGTGTTGGCAGCATCAACTCTACTATACACATTTCTATCCTTGAGGATGGACGTCTCCCTGTCTTCTCCACTGGTCAGATGGTCAAAAACAACATTCTGTTCATGAAGATGGAGCTCCATGCCACACTGCAAAAAATGACCAAAGAATGGCAGGACAGAAATGAGATCAAGCGACTTCCATGGTCAAGTCAGTCTCCTGATATGAATCCCATTGAACACCTCTGGGCCATATTGGATTGAGATGTGTAGAAAAAGTCCAGGAAACCAACATCAAGGGCAGAATTCCTAAACCTTTTGCGTGAAGCCTGGGTAGAAACCCCACAAGAGAAAATTTCAGAACTCGGTTAGTTATATGCTTGAAAGGGTAAAAGCATTGAAATCTGCAAATGGCAAGTCCACAAAATACAAGTGTAGGTATTAAAATGGATCAAATGTTCTTCTTTTGTTAAATAAATAAATCCTTTTAAAATCATGGTGTCTATTTGCTTCTGTTATGTCTCTGTAAGCAGTGAGGATGGTTGGTGAAAATGATGTTGGCTTACGTCCATTGTGTACACTTGGGCAAATTATAGAGTGAATAGAGTAGAATGTAGGTGAAGTACGTGTTGTCTTTTTGGATGTTTATTTACAGTATATATATATATATATATATATATATATATATATATATATATATATATATATATATATATATATATATATATATATATATAGATACGAGATGACCCGTGAACCCGTTGAGTTTCCGTTGTGACAGCGGTTGATGAAAAAAATCATTTCAAGAAAAAAAAGATAGCTTCAGCGAACTATACCGCTGAGGTTGTTTGCATTGATCAAATTCTTCCGAAGATTACTTGACTGAATCGGGAATTGATTTTTAAAATATTGTTTTTCATTCCCCAATTTTAACGAAACTTGATACTGCACACCGCAGCCGAATGGTAAGGTGGCCATAAAAAAAATTTGCTCTGTCGTATACCGTTTTGGCTGTATTTCGGGGACATGCAAGATGAGAGTTTTAGTAATACATATAGATATATTTTATATATATATATATATATATATATATATATATATATATATTGTAGCGGGCCAGGGGTTGGGTGAGAAGACGACAACGGGGGGGGGGGGGCTCCCACCAGACTCCCCGGAATTGTAGGCCGTCACACATGGGTAATTCCATGACGTGGCTGGTCGCTAACCGACCGTGAACGCTAATAACTCAACCACGTGACCTAGGGTCCTCCGTCCACGGGTTAACTGGGTTACTTAATTCATCACGTGACCTAATAGTCCATGAGCCAGTAGGGTTGGTCAGTGCCATCTGGGGGGGAATGATTCTCATTGTGATTTTTGGCAAGGTATACAACCCTAGAGTGAGAAAATATGTGATAGCATTACATCGGTGGTAGCTTTTTGTGTGTTATCACCCTGTTTATATGCCTACCCTTAAATAAGCTTTTGTGCAAAATGGCCAGTACAAGGAAAGACATCCTACTTCAACTTAACAACATTTTTGTTATCAGTCAAACATTGACATTTAAATTTGTCTCAACTTTTGCTGGGATCATTTGCTTCTCAACAAAAAGTGCTAAACATGCCAAGATTGAAAGGTATGTCATTGGTGAAACATATATCAGTGTATTTCCTGGGTGATAAATCATACCGCCTTTAGAAAAGTATTTGTCTATCATTTACTGTGGAAAGTAAATAACAGTTCTGGAACAATATAATTACGTGGGTGTTTCGCAAATTTATTAAGAAAACCAAAAATTTAAATTTATTTTTGTGTGTTGTATGTTAAGATCAGTATAGCAGACAATGTTACCCCACCCCCAAATGAAAAAATACCTAATTTGGATGGGTTGATGTAGTTTGGTCAATGTCATGATATTTTCCCTGTTGTTTTTGAAGGATACTTTCCAAGAATCAAACAAAGGTAAATGATAGCATGTTCCTGAACAAGATTAATGTTTTTTTTCCCTGTAATTTCTCAAAAAATTACAGAATCTCAGGAATTTGGATACTCAATAATGCACATATGAAGGTATTAAACACCCGTATTACACAATATAAACCAATAAGACAGCAGCAAGATGGTTAATCACGTGCAATCTGATGAATGGGTCAAAGGTGAAAATGAAACAATCTTCTGTTGTCAGGCATAAAATTGCAGAATAGAAACACAAATGTGGTGTTCCACACGAACAAGGCCATTACCTTGGCCCAATGTGTTGCTGATAAACATTTTTCTTATGAACCAAAGACGGTCCTTTGTAGTTTCTGAGACATCTCTGATCATATGCACTGACTGTAAGTGATATAAAATGTTCAAGATGAACTTGAAAATCATAATCATTATCTAGTTCTTCAATATCCTCACCTAAACTTTCCCCATCGTCTGACTCAAAGATGGATATGTTCTGCAATGTATCAGCACTGGACTATCAATGCCTGTAATTGCAAACACTAAATGCTCGGCAAGTTTCAACAACTGTTTTGAAAAGCAAATAACATGAGCTACGTGCCTCACAATTTTCAAGAAGATATAGCCTATAATAAGAGAGAACCATTAGTTTTAAATAGAATGTCTTCTTCTGTCTTACGCCGGTTTCAGAAAAGTTTATTTTGGGATGGGGTTACTAAACGACGAATAACAAACAAAAGGCTACCACCAATGCAATGCTATCACATAGTTTCTGACTGTAGAGATGTATACACTGCCAAAAATTATGAGCATTACTCCCCTCGGATGGTACCGGTGCCCAAAAATTACCGGGTCTGGCTCATGATCTATAATTACGGGGGGACACGCCCTCGGTACGCCTTGTCCGAACCGGATCACTTTACCGGATCAGATGCAGCCGAGCGACACTGTCAAGAACGTACCAGCCAAAAAGGAACGGATCGATTGGAATAAAGTTCCGGCTCGGTTCGGATGCAGACCATGCTGGATCAATGAAAGAAAAGACAAAAACGAGCTGGGAAAATTTCTACAAAGCATTTATTAACAGGCAGGTGAGGAAAGATATGTGGCACAGTGAATATAGCTTTTATTGTTGTGTGTGAGCAGGGATAGGAAGAAATGTGAGAGGTTTGTTTGACACAAAAGTGTCAAATATCAAAGTGGTATAATGCTTCTATCAATATTTTAAAAATATTTGAATAAATGATGTTCTGCCAGTGCTGTGCGCGTTGTGTGTGCTATTTAATGAACAGTCCTTTTACATGTAGTACATATGTGTAGTACATGTATATACAATGTACATACCTATCATCTGCTATTAGGATACCATGAACACAATACTTTGAAATTTAAATTTGTTATTCTTTGTTTCTCATTTGTAAATAGCAAGAGCCTAACTCATCTGGCTGGGGCTAAAAATAGAACTCAGGAATAGTGGCTGATCTGCTGATGTCAGCAGTGTATAAAGTTACATTCAAGGGAGGACATTTGTTGGGTTCCTTTGGTCCATGTGATGAAAGTTATTGATGCTCCCCTAACGTCAACTGGGAGGCAGTACAAGCTCGCACCTGACTTGGAAAAGCAGATCAAGGACCTATTCAAATCATTTACGTGAAATGTTTTATTACATTGTTATTGCAGTATGTGATATATTTTTGTATTATTAATTTGAATCATAGAACTAATCATTCATTATTACCATGATGCCCACACCATGCACACACTTCATGTATTCACGACTGTGTAAACAACAGTTTAAAAAAAAAATAGAAGATATATGTTAAAAAAATATACCACTGATATTTGACACTTTTGTAAACTTGAATATGCTCTTTCCAATGGTGAACAATTTGAAGTGGTATTCCTTGTCTTATATTTGCATTCCTCACCTGAATTTCAGGGAAAAATGAAAATTTTAAATTTTTGAGGGATCATGACTGTATTATATATGACTGATTAAGAAAAGTAAACATGTATTTGAATACGACTACCATACAGTTATTACCTGAAAAAATGTCAAGCTTCTGGGATGGGTCAATAAAAATATATGGGGTCTCAAATTTGGGTCTTCATGCAAAACCAACATTTTTTTTTTTGGATTTCAACTGATCAGGTCATAAAATTTAATAGAGGTACACTCAGTTTTGGTTGTTTCTTACAGAGTAGTTATAGAAGAATAATCTCTGAAAATTTCAAGGCTCTCGCATTAATATTTAAAAAGTCGTGGGAGTGTAAAAGTAGTTCATTTTGTGATGCTCGCAACGACCATAAAAATAGGGCCACAACCACATTTTCAACCCTCAATATCTCTGAGGTGACCGCATCTATGGACCTAAAATTTTACGCAGCTTCATTTTGATACCTGAGAACTATTTTATGAAAGTTTAAAGTAAATCTGAGGGGGTCAACTAGGAACATTTTCTTAAATTTGGTGATTTCAGATGGAATAACTCCACTTGTATGTTGTTAGCACTTGGTGTGTTGGTTATGCGTCTGATCGCCTGAACAGTGGGTGGGGGGTCGTCGCTGTGGGGCACGCAGTCCGTGCAGTGCTGACATTTATTGTTGGCTTCTACTACTGCCCTTGTGAGAACATCTTCTGTGAGAACGCATTCTTACGCAAAGGGCGCGGCTGTGGTTTTTACCGATGGGTGTCCGAGCGTAGCACCTAATAGACGGCTCACGTGAGGACCCTTTGCTTGGATTTACCTCAGGACTGGAGAAAAAATAATAGGAATGAGGTTCAGAGATTTAATCAGACCCAGCTATGAAATTTACACAATGCACTGTCCCGTTCGACCCACGAGACAAGAAGGAAGGTACGATCTGAGCATACATTCATGAAATAACTGTCTGTGGACCACTGTATGTTGGCTGTATTGATGTTGGAGGGATGCGGTTTCCAGAATCGCAACAATTTTTTTCTCTCTCTCTCTCTCTCTCTCTCTCTCTCTCTCTCTCTCTCTCTCTCTCTCTCTCTCTCTCTCTCTCTCTCTCTCTCTCCCTCTCTCTCTCTCTCTCTCTCTCTCTCTCTCTCTCTCTCTCTCTCTCTCTCTCTCTCTCTCTCTCTCTCTCTCTCTCTCTCTCTCTCTCTCTCTCTCTCTCTCTCTCTCTCTCTCTCGACTCTCCCTCTCTCTATTTTTTTATATTCATATCGATACTGTACCGGTCAAACGTTTTAGCACACCCCCATTTTTCCAGTTTTTACTGAAATTTAAGCAGTTTAATGTTTCAATGTACCCAATGTACCTTTAAGGTACATTTTCAATGTAAACGTTCAATGTCTTGTTCAATGTATTTTCAATGTTCAATGTATTTAACAAATAAACAATTGCAGATAAAAAATAAATCATGGAATCGTTTGGTTTAACAAACTTTAATCTAATTTTTTGACTCATCAAAGTAGCCACCTTTTGCAGATATAACAGCCGAACATACTCGTGGCATTCTTTCCACAATGGAAATCAAATATTGTTCGGAAAGTTCTTCCCAACACTGTTGCAGAAGTTCCCACAAATGTGTTGCACTTGTAGGGTGCTTTGCTTTCACCCTTCTGTCCAGTTCATCCCAAAGCAGCTCGATGGGGATTAAGTCTGGAGCCATTCCATGATTTGAAGCCTACCGTCTTGTTCTTTTCTTCTAAGGTAGTTCTAACATAGCCTGGAGGTATGTTTTGGGTCACTATCTTGCTGTAGGATTAACCCATGACCAACTAGGCGTAGACCAGAGGGTAATGCATGGCACTGAAAAATGCTGTGGTAGCCCTTTGGTTCAGGGTGCCAGTCACTCTGTGCAAATCGCCGACTCTGGATCCAGCAAAAGAGCCCCAGATCATCACGCTTCCTCCTCCATGTTTGACAGTTGGTGTCACGCACTGAGGAACCATCCTTTCGCCTACTCGACGGCGTACGAAAACCCTGTGTGATGAACCGAAGATTCAAATTTTGATTCATCGGTCCATAAGATCTTCCAATTTTCAGTCGCCCACTGGCGGTACTTCATGGCCCAGGCAAGCCTCTTTTTCTTATTTTGCCAACTTAGCAATGGCTTTCTTCCTGCCACTCGACCTGTCAAACCTGCAGCTCGAAGTTTTCTCTTCACAGTTGAAACTGAGACTTCCTTACTTTGACCAGTGTTAAGCTGTGCTTGAAGCTGCTCTCCTGTGAGCCGCTTATCACGCAAGCTGTTGATTCTCAGAAACTTGTCTTCTGATTGTGTTGTGGCTTTGGGTCTGCCAGACCTCTTCCTTTCAGAGTTTCCTCCGGTTTCTAAGTGCCTTTTGATGGTGTAGGAAACTGTACTCACTGACTCACTTCTTTGCAATTTCTCGAAAGGAAAGACCTATACTTTTAAGGGTTACTGGACGACCCATGAACCCGTTGGGTTCCCGTTATGACAGCGGTTGATGAAAAAAAAAATTCAAAAGAATAAAGAAAAAAAAGATAGCTCCAGCGAACTATACTGCTGAGGTTGTTTGCATTGATCAAATAATCCCGAAGAGTACTTGACTGTATCGGGAATTGATTTTTTAATAATTTTTTTGTTGCCCGATTTGAACGAAACTTGATATTGCTCGTCAATGTGAAAAAAAACAGACAAAATAAAGTCGAAGAAATTATTGTGCATCATCTTCAAAACACAATTATATTTATTAATGAACACGGAAGTATCAGATCAAAATGGCGATGTTTGTTTTATGCTTAAAAATAAATCGTTCTTTGTCTGAACTAAATGTTTAGTTTTTCTTGAAATGATTTATTTTTAAATCTCAGAGTAATTCGATTGCGCGCAGTCGACGGGTATGCCTCCGCTCTCCCGCACAAATACTTGAGTGTTGACATATTTTACCTTTGACCTTTATCATATCTGGCCCAAAATCTAATCAGTTAATTGCCCTGTCTAACTTTACCTTTGTACCAAGTTTGATGAAATTCTGTCCAATATTTCTTGAGTTAGGGCGTAAACAGTAAAATTTCAGAGTTTGACCTTGACCTTTATCACATCTGGCCCAAAATCTTATCACTTAATTGCCCTGTCTTACTTTACCTTTTTACTAAGTTTGATGAAATTCTACAATTTGCTTCTTGAGTTATCGCGTAAACGAAAATCCAGACGGACGGACAACCCGGAAACATAATGCCTCCGGTACCCTTGGTGCGGAGGCATAAAAACAAGATAGCTCCAGTGAACTATACCGCTGAGGTTGTTTGCATTGATCAAATTCTCCCAAAGAGTACGTGACTGAATCGGGAATTGATTTTTTAATAATTTTTTCGTTGCCCGATTTTAACAAAACTTGATACTGCACACCGCAGGAGAATGGTGAGTAAGGTGGGCCGAAAATGTTTGCGCTATCGTGTGCCGTTTTGGCTGTATTTCGGGAACATACATCCATACACACATTTATACAAGATGAGAGTTTTAGTAAGATATAGAAAATGGTCTGTCTATCTTCCTTTGTTTATTGTCTTTTTCTCACCATGATGACAGCAATATACTACTTCCTGCAGTGAAATATTGTTCAAATAATGCTTCAGAGGGTGTAGCAACACAGTCTGTTCCAACACTGCTTTTATACAGACAGGGTTTGTAACTCATCAACCAAAGTTGGGACACCTGTAGGAATTGTTTGCATCAACTTTCAAGGCTTAATTTACTTCCAGTGCTGCAGAACAGCTGCAGTTGCGAACCCATAACTTGTTACCTGAAAAGGGCCTTTTTTAAGAACTCTGAAATTTACATTGTTTTTCAATTTTTGGTCACCTAAACTTTTTTTTTAACCTTTTGCAGTTTACCGCTTAGCTTTGTACCATTTCAGGTTATTCACTGGACTTGAACTGCTTAAATTTCAGTAAAAACTGAAATATGGGGGTGCTCTCAAACCTTTGACTGTGTATATATATATATTCGAAAGGCTTGTGCTACTGGACAGTTTGATGTGTCGGTGCCAGGGTGTGTGAGATGGTTACTCACCCTAGCATTCTCATGTGGTCTTGATGAAGGGCCAAATAGCCTCCTGTGTTCAAGGTTCTTTTATTTCCCTGTATCATGCTTATGCTCCTATGCCTGCTCAGGGTGGCTGCATTACTAAGTTGGAACACTTCCTGTCAGAACACCTGTTCATCATTGGCGTCATTGGTATCGGGGTGGTATTACTGCAGGTATTTCACTTTTTGTTGCATTAAACAATCCCCCCCCTCCCATATTTTGTGCAAGAGCAGAAAAGTAAGACGCTGTCAGTTAGAAGATTTTGAACAGGTTTACATGAGATGCTAAAATTAACATGAAGGTATAAATATTGAAGTGTTGTATCTCTTCATCCCAACTCTACTTTCTTTCAATTAAACTTTTTTTTAATGTTGTTAAAAATTGGAATTGGCATCCACAACCATCCTTGACCATGTTGTGGAACGTCGGCCGAGGCACTCACTTTTTGTTTTTTCTTCCGCACTCACTTTTTCACCTTTTATTCGCTTTTAAATTTGTTTTCTCACAACGACCTGAGTGAATGAGAAGAAACTTTCAACATAGGAGCACCGACCCATGGATAATTTTTTTGTTTGTTTTAAAACAAAGCCACATGATGATTGGATGGAAAATGCGGCTGGCATTCCAAAGTCTGTTTTCTGTCGGCATGGGTTGCAAGGTGCTTCCCGTATCAGGAATAAATGGCCTCAACCAAGGCCGAGTTAGTTTCACTTTTAATAATTGATGAACCCTTGAACTTTTCTCTTTTCACAAAAGTGTTTTAAACAACATAAAAAACTTCCAGATGACTGTGATTGTGATCTCATCCTCCCATCCTTTCCTCTTACTTAATTTCCTTTGTCTCCCCAGGTTATGGGTATGATATTTACCTGCTGCTTGTACCGCAGCATCAAGTCCGATCCGTATTGATTCGGCTACGTGCCTGGCCTTTGCTTCATTCGTCATGCCCTGGTGGGTCTGTCTGTTCGTTTTCATGCGGACTAGAGGATAGAGTCGGTGCACCCTGTTTGAATGAGATCCACGTTTTCTTTGATTGTTTTTTGGAGGGAGCAACATCATTTGTGTACACTGGATTAAAGTTACAACACATGACCCTGCACAGCTTACAATACTGTATATTATTATCTCAGATGCGTTATATTTCCTTTGTATATATTAGTTGGTCTGATGTATTAATCAAAATAGGTCATCATTGTTGCTGTCACTACAATTTATCATTTTATTCCTGCTCTCACAGCAGTGTTTCTGCCATAACAAAATTTATCATCCACAGTTGCACTGCTACGGTTAATTCCCTGTCCGCATCAAACTGCCGCACAATTGCTTCACCTTTTCCTTTTCATGTTTTTCATTTGGTGGCTGTTTCTGCTTTTGGGATTCCTCTTTGAAAACCAAAGTTAAGGTCAACTCTATTTTGGGCAATAGGAGCTGTTACTGGAATCCAGTCATTCTGATTTAAAAAAAACAACAACTGCGCTTTAATTGATATTTGATTTCTTTTATTACTTTGACCAGTTCAAAGTTAATTGCAATGTTTACCAACACCTCTTGCATTCTGGCTTTGAAATGCGCACCTGGAACAGCTCAGCACAGTTGCTTCCAGCGAGTATTTAACACCATTATTTGTAAACTTTTTGTGTTATCTTCACTGGATTGGTGTCTATACCACGTTTGTGAAGCGGTGAGAGACGGCGCATACCCAAGAGTAGCGTCGATGGCCGGATAAAGTGATTCTGTTATTCCACGAAACATGTGTCTTCCATGATACATGAGTCTAGTATAGTGGGGGACCCAGACTGCCAGAGCATGCAAAATAAGGGTTGGAGGTCACACTTCTTGCTATACTTTGTTTCTCTGTGTTTTTAGGTCGGTATGTCCATTCCTCATAAGGTTTCAGAGGTCTGCTCATCAAACACTCTTGCGAACAATTTCTGTGGGTGGAAGTTTGAAAATACGAGATCACCTAAATGAGCCAAATAATTAGGGGGTAGGGGAAACTGAAATGCGATTTTTATGCATTTATTGTGTTGCAATACATGCATATTAGGTATCATTGGAAAGAGCTAGGGTCAAGCTAAATTTTGATTTTTTTTATTTTGATGACGTCATCAATGATGTCACTCGAGGCCAAAAGGTCACTTATTTTTGCCAGAAGTCAAAATCTGGGAAATCGTGATCTAATATGTGGTGTTCTAGCCAAAACAAAAGAGAGTGAAACACACAAACACCATTAATATAAGAGTACATATACACTAAGTTTTTGGTATTAAGAAAAGTTACATAAGTACAATAGTTTTCATATTAACTCATTCTGACAAAAAAAGAAGAAGTCTTTTCTTTCAAGCTTCTGGGTCTCACTATCTGCCATGACCTTTCCTGGGAAAGTCACATTTCCAACCTCGCCTCAAAAGCCAGTCGCCAACTAGGAATCCTCCGTCGTGCAAAGTCCTTCCTCGGCCCTCTTGAGCTCCTGACCACTTACAAAGCTTTTGTCCGTAGCCTTATGGAGTATTGCTCTCCCCTCTGGGCTGGTGCTCCTGCCTCCCACCTTTCTCGGCTTCACGCTGGCGAAACCAGGGCATTTAAGATCATCGGCATCTCCCGCAATGAAGCTGAGTCTTTGGGCCTCTCACTCAATCACCGCAGATTGGTCGGTGGTCTTTCTGTCTTCTACCGACTCCTTTCCAGCCTTGCCCCCCCTGCTTTCTCTGCGATTTGTCCGCACCACATTTCCACAGGGTGCTCAAGGTCCGCCAACAACCCCCTTCTGGTAAAACTACCAAAATCACGAATCACTGCTCATCTTCACTCTTTCATTCCTCTTTTTTCCCGCCTTTGGAATAAACTTCCTCATTCTATTTTTTCCCATTCTTCCCTCCAGGCTTTCAAAACAGCTGTTCACCACCACCTCTTATCTTCCCCCATCCAAATCCTCGATCTTTTCTACCCCCGATAATCCACCCAAGCCCACTTCCTTCAATTCCCCTGCTTTCCTTCCTGAAAGTCCCTGTAATGTCCATCTTCTCTTCGGCATGTTCCCGTCCCATCCCCATCCCTCTCCCTTCCTCAGTTCACCTAATGTCTCTGTTCCCCACTGTTTTGTCCCTTCCACTCCCGCCCCTCTTGTCTCATGCCCCCTTGCTGTGAGCTATGTGTTCGCTCTCATGCGAGCCAAGACAAGGTATACAAAAAAAAAAAATGGCATCTGCATAGCCCCACGGAGCTCGATTTTTCATTTTCGTCCCAAGGTCAAGGTCAAGGTCACAAGGTCAAGGTCACAATGTCACGAACTTAGAAAATATCGAATTTTGACATAAAAATCATACGACCGCCCAAATTTTGAGAGCGAGGATGACAATATTTTTTATGCATAATCTTGAGGTCATTCCCCACCTAAAGTGTTGAAACCATTTTGCTCTATCTCGAACACCTTGCCCGTGGCGCCCCCTTCAAGTTTGTTTTTACGCTGATTTCATCAAAGTATGGATAATCCAAGGAGTGTGAAATCCCATATAGCCTATATGACGTTATATTGTTCCTGGAATGTCCGAGAGGAAGTTTTGCACCAAAGGTCATAATCCTTGACCTTTGACCTTTGAAGGCCACAAAGGTCAAATTTTCAAAGTTGTGGGAATCGAACCGGGTTTTCGACCTTCTTCGACGAACTAACTCCAATAAGCTATAGCACGTATCCTGTTTCCTTATTTTAATGTCCACAACATTGTTTTGTGACCTTTAAAGGTTTTGCAAAGGTCAAATTTTGAAAGTTGTTGAACGAAACCGGGCTTTCGACATTTTGCAGCTGTTGATTGAAGGCCACTATCATTCATTATAACTTGGTCAAAAACTATCACATTGTCTCATCCTTGACTTCTGAAACAATCTACATCGTCAAATACCGCTCGTGAACCATCGTCGTCTTCAGACTTGTGCATTTTCTGATGAACTGCTTAATTTTCAAAAAGTTACAGGTTCGGATGAAACGGTGGTGGTTTGAGCAAGCTGTTTGGCAATTCATTGAGAAATAATATATTTTACTGTTATGATTTATTTATTTTAGTTCTGCAGTTAATCAGTTAATCAATGAATTATTGCACACTGGCCCCTTCCCAAGTCCGTCTCCATGTGCGGCATTGCCAGGTGCGGGAGGCGCCCCAGAAATGTCGCGCGCTGGAGGATTTGTTGTTTATTTGTTGGGCATGGGGGGGCAGTGTTCTTTAAATGTACCTCTACTTGTTTGTTTTCTTATTTATTTCGAGCTTTTGGTTCTTGAGAAGCTTTGCCTTTTGAATGTTTGTGATTTTTGTTAATTTTTACCATTTTGTCCCTCTTCTAGTTGGGAATGGAAGAAGGAGATATCATTGAGGTGTACCGGGAACAGACTGGTGGACCGTATATAAACTAGAACTGTTCTCAAATACCTGCCTTTTCAAATGATTACAAACCCCCTTTCAGCAATGTGTACTTTAAATTTGTTTTGTGAGTGGTCCTCTTGTAGGACTTCGGTGGTTGGCTGAAGATCAAATGAATCAGGCATTTATTTTTGGTTTAGTTTGGTGATGAGAGTAGCTGGAATCGGTTTGCAATCTCCGTTGATCTTTCTTTGAAATGAAAATAAAAATTCTCGCTTTGTTTCGAGAGCGTTCAGCTTTGATGTCCTCGTTTCCTCACTCCCTGCTCACGTCCCCCATATGTTACCCCGCACACGCGAAACGAAAAGCGGGATTAAGTAATTGGTTCATGTCTGTCCGTCCATCGGTCCATCCGTCTGTCTATCTTATCAGTTTGTGATCGAGGATCACCTTATTTAAATTGAATGTTCTATTTTGAACATTAATCGGAAAACAAGTCTGTCGTTTAACCGAACTTGGGCTCTCAATTCGTCCCGATCGCACAGGTGCAGAGAGGAGTGAGATACTTTTTTTTTACTCTGTCTGCCTGTCTGTCAAACAAAATGTAAAATCATTCCAAACAGGAAGCTCACTGTTTTTAAGGACGTCATAAAGGACACAAACAACAGGCATGAAGAACTAATGTAATGTATTAGATGGGGCGATGTGATAGACACTGGGTAAAAACGGCGGTAAAACCCAGAATTAATTTAATTATCTGCCTTTAAACTTTTGTTTAAATTGAATTATACACTTGAAGAGTGTCAAACAGAAATCGCCTTCATAATACGAACAAGAACCATGCTACACGTCGATACGTAGCAGGTGAGAGTGTGGCACGCGTATCGGGGTGAAGAATACCAAAATGGAATCAATTCGTCCTCGTCACACACACATCCTGTCCACCAAATTTCGGCCGAACCTGTCCATAATGGCCGAATCTGTCCGCTCCTTCGTTGTTTTGCGTAGGTTCGTCTGTCACTCCTGGACTGCGGGTACTTGATGAACACCGTCAAGTGTCACAAGTACGTGAAGGACTCATTAGAGCGCCAACAGATCATCATTTCAGCAATTAAGAGCATCCATCACCTGGATCCCAGGTCGACGAACGAGGTGGCGCGCCCACGCCTCCCATCTTCCGTGCTCTTTGCCTTTGGCGGTTGGAGCGGGGAAAGCCCGACCAATGCGATGGAGTGCTACGACTCACGAGCTGGCGCCTGGGTGAACGTCCCGGTGACCGGTGAAATCCCACGTGGGTACCACGGAACCGCTTTCTATCGAGGGTACGTCTTCATCGTCGGGGGCCTCGACGGCTTGGAGTTATTCAAGAGCGAACGGCGTTTCGACCCTGTGGGTTTCATCTGGCAAGAGGTTGATGAACACGATTACCATATTGCATGTTATTACCGTTATTAATATTATTAGCGGACAAAACGGTGCACAGGGAGCCGTCATGTTTGGGAAACGATGTGATTTTAATCATCAAACCTCACCAAAGAATGTGCCGGTGACGTCATGGCGTACGACGGTGACGTCACGATGCAGCCGATAACGTAACAAGGCCATGTAACAGAGGATCATTAAGAAGTCTCACATGATGCTGTATAAAAACGACAATGCAGACAAGGATCAGTCGATTCCGCAGAAGCAGGAATGCTTGTCTGTGTTGAGCAATTAAAAAAGTGTCCCGAGGCTGTGACGTCAGGGAACGCCAGATCGTTATGACGTAACAGGGGAGAGCTTCGAGGCTCAGCATAAGTAGCATGTGCAGGATGATGCAGCCATGACCGAAACCGAACTTGAAGAAACTGAAGGATGTTATTAAAGAAACAAAGATGGATGAAAAACAAACTGTAACACGGTGAAACGTCACAGGGTCAGCACGTGATGAATCGTGTTGATGTACAAGTAGGTCATGCACCATGATTAATAAATATGAGCCCCCAGGTTGCCCCCATGCACTCCCATCGGTGTTACGTGAGCGTCGTCGTGCTCGACAACTACCTGTATGCTCTTGGTGGCTTCGATGGCTTCACGCGCCTCGACACCGCCGCTCAGAACAAGTGTGTATCTACCCTCAGCAGAGCCAGAAAACAACAGCTTCCCAAGCTCAAGTCCGAACTTTCAAACCTCTCTCCCTCCTCCAAATCCAGGTGGCGTCTAATCAAATCCGTTTCTGGTGTGTGTTCCCGTCCATCCCTCCCTGCCCTCAAATGGCCGCACTACTGATACCGCACGTGAAAAGGCTGAATGCCTAAACTCGGTGTTTGCATCAAAATCTTGGGTCCAAAACCCATCACTTTCTCTACCCACCTTACCCAGTCGCACCCAACTGTCCCTGGACTCTGTGTCCTTTTCTCCTGACAAAGTGGAGAGCTTCCTGTCAACCCTCAACTCAGATTCTGCAACCGGTCCAGACGGCATCAGCCCACGTGTCCTAAAAACCTGCTCTTCTGCTCTTCCTCACCCTCTCTCTGTTCTATTCACCCTCTCATTTGCCCAAGGTCATCTGCCATCTGCTTGGAAATCAGCAAACATCACTGATCTGCATAAAAAAGGTGCAAAAACAGATCCCTGCAACTGCAGACGAATCAGCCTTCTCCCAATCATCAGCAAGGTTCTGGAATCCATCATCGCTTCAGACATTAAATCCTTCCTCTTCAACAATGGCTTGATTTCCGATCATCAATTTGGTTTCAGACCAGGTCACTCCACCCTGGATATGCTGCTTCTTCTCTCCCAACAATGGATGGAGGTCCTCAATGTCAGACATGAAATGAGAGCCGTATCCCTTGACATATCACGTGCTTTTGACACGGTCTGGCACCCTGCACTACTCACCAAACTCTCTTCCTATGGTATCCAAGGCCATCTCCACTCATGGCTCGCAGACTTCCTCTCCTGTCGCAGTCAACGTGTGGCCCGAAATGGAGTTCTTTCATCCCCTCTTCCTGTCCAGGCTGGAGTTCCTCAATCCAGTGTTCTGGGCCCTGTTCTTTTTCTGGTTTTCATCAATGATCTCTCCGACTCTCTGGAAAATCCTCTATATCTCTTTGCTGATGACTTGTTGTACCATATATACCTCTATATCCTCTATATCCACCCTTGTTGAGATGTTGTACCTTGATGACTTGTTTTACCTCTATATCCACCCTTGTTGTACCATCTGTCATCCCTCAGACCGGCACGCAGCAGCTTCTTCACTCTCTGCAGATCTGGATAAAATCGCAAGCTGCTCCAATCACAAGCCAAGGCTGGATGTTGGCAAGCTCAAGGATGAGAGAGCAGCTGAGGAGTTTGCGAACAGGCTGAGTGGACATTTGGGGGGTTTGGGTACTTTGGGGGGTCCTGAAGAGTGGTGGTGTGCCTTCAAGACCACCGTCCTTGATGTTGCCGGTGGATGTCATGGAACTCACCGCAGGGCAAAGAATAATTTTGTCTCTCAAGGGACACTGGATACCATTGACCAGAGTCGCAGGGCCAGGCTGAATGGCAGAGCTGAGCTGTTCAGGGAGCTGAGGCATAAAACTGCACCTGCACTAAGGGTCGACAAGGAGGCCTATGTGCGACGAATCTGTGAGGAGGTAGAGCATTACCTGTGGACAGGTGATTCTCATCCTGCTTACAGGGGAATTCGCGCATTGCGTTCGTCCAAGCCCATCCCTCGGAGCACTGCAGTTAGAGCAGAGAGTGGTAGGCTCTTGACAGAGGAGTCTGAAGTGAAGGCCCGCTGGGCCGGTTACTTTGAGCGGTTGTACCAGGCTGATCCCCCAGCTGTCGAGTTGGACGTCAAGGGTGTTACAATCCCTGTTGCTGACCCTCCAATCAACTGTGGTCCACCTTCGCTTGTGGAAACACGGTCTACGATGAACCGATTGAAACGGGGCAAAGCTCCAGGGATCTGTGGCATCCATGCTGAACTTCTCAAGGCTGGTGGAAATGCTGCACTCGTGTCGTTGCATGGAGTTTTGTGCTCTGCCTGGAACACAGGCATCATCCCAACTGACTGGAAGAGGGGCCTTGTTGTCCCTCTCTGGAAAGGGAAGGGTGATCGCCAAGACTGCAACAACTACCGAGGGGTGACGCTGCTCTCAGTGCCGGGCAAGGTCTTTGCTCGGATTATTCTTGATAGGATTCGCCACCATCTGCTTGAGCACCAGCATCCAGAGCAGTCAGGCTTTACACCAAAGAGATCAACGATTGACCGTATCCTTGCTCTTTGTGTCCTCACTGAACGCAGACGAGAGTTTCAGCAGGGGCTGCTTGCAGCTTATGTTGATCTCTGTAAAGCGTTCGATTCAGTGAATCGGGATGTCCTCTGGAGGATTCTTGGTCTTCGTGGGGTGCCACCAAAACTGATCGATCTGATGTCTGAACTCTACTCTGGTACTGAGAGTGCTGTGAAGTGTGGTGGTACCATCTCTGACTTATTTCCAGTTGTTACTGGAGTTCCTCAGGGGTGTGTACTGGCCCCAACACTTTTCAGCACTTGTATGGACTGGATTCTAGGGAGGACGTCAGAGAGATCAAGCTGCGGTGCATCGTTTGGGAATGTCAAGATCTTGGACCTTGATTTCGCAGATGATGCAGTCATCTTTGCGGTGACTTTAGACATCCTCTTGGGGGCCCTCGAGGTGCTGAATGAGGAGTCGGAGCCGCTGGGATTACGGGTTTCTTGGGTCAAAACTAAGATCCAGGCTTTCGGTGACATCTTGGATGCTGCTGTCCTGTCTGTGTCTGTTTGTGGTGAGGATGTTGAGGTCGTGGAGAGATTCACTTACCTTGGCAGTGATATTCATGTCTTTGCTGACTGTGAGTCAGAGGTCAATAGACGTCTGGGTCGGGCCTGGGGAGTCATGGATTCACTGGATCATGGGATGGGAGTCATGGATTCACTGGTACCTGTGTTGGAGGACGAAAGTCCGAGTCTTTAGGTCGTTGGTGCTTCCAGTCTTGCTCTATGGATGCGAGACTTGGACTCTGACCAAGGATCTGAGACGGAGACTTAATTCCTTTGGTACCAGGTCTCTTCGGAGAATCCTTGGCAATCGCTGGTCGGATTTTGTGTCCAACGAGCGGTTGCTGAGAGAGACTCGGATGAGATTTGTTACCTGCATAGTCCGTGAGCGTCAGTTGTGGCTGTATGGACATGTGGCTCGTTTTCCTGACGCTGATCCTGCTCACCAGATTCTCTCAGCGAGGGAGTCTCATGAGTGGAGGAGGCCAATGGGCCGACCACATGCCGTGGTTGCAGCAGGTTGACCATCATCTCAAGGAGATGGGGATGGGCCTGGCATCTGCCTGAATGCTGAATTGCCAGACGGAGGCCCCTGGAGTACCGGTGGAAAGTGGACGCAGTGACGCGCTGTTCTGGCACATGCTCCCAACCTGACCTGATTCATAACAGGTGGATGAACTGTCCTCATTTCTACCTTTCCCACTTTTCATACAGGTTGGTGAACTCTCATCACCTTTACCCTCTACCACCACCCCCCCATTCAAGTTGATGAACGCTCTGAACTTCTACCCCCCCCCCCCCCAACATTCAGGTTGGTGAATTCTGCACACTTCTTCCACTTCCATTACATACACATGGAGGCACTCTCCTCATTTCGACACCCCCCCCCGTCCCTTTCATATGTGTTTGTGAATCCTCCTTACTTCTTACCCCGACGCTGCCACATCCAGGTTGTTGAATTCTTCTCACTTCTCACTTCTCCCCCCCTCCCCCCTCATACAGGTGGATGAATTCTCCTTCTTTCAAGCACCATCGTCAAACTGGTTGGTGAATTCTGTTTACTTCTTCCCCCCTTCCATTCCCCCAATTCAAGAGACATTGGTTTGAAGGCGACATCGGTAGGTGACATCGGTTTGAATGCGGGCGCAGCCACGGAGGCGGGCTCTCCTTTGGTGAGGGTAATGACATAAAGTACCAAAAGCAACAGTTTTGATATAATATAAAAATTCTGAACATGTTAAACCGTGCTGTTTAACCCTCCGGGGATCTTTGCCTGGCTGAGGATTAATGAAAAGCCATCACCGCCGCGCCTCAGCACAGAGCGCCATTTCCTGTGTGTTTTGTTTCTCACGGCGATGGCCCCGCTTCACACAGGAGCGACAAGGTGCTTCATCGGCTTTTATTATACCCTCTTGAACCAAAGTGGAAGAATTGCAGTCGGAATTCAAATAAAATAAAAAATACTGTCAAATGTGGTCACCAAGATGGCGCACGCACAAAAGTGCTTCTTCACTTGTTTTTTGGTATGGACCAACCTCACTGGAGTTAACACTCCACCATTCAGCTCATGATCGCCAATTTTCACAAATCACTGTCTGAGAAGTGGACGTTCTTATTCCATGCATGTTGTAACATGCTGGTTACCAAAGTCAGGATTATCAATAAATTGATCTTCCAAGGGTAATACATTCACCCAAGCCATCGGTGTGGTCCAATGGCGGGACTACGGGGCACACCACATCTCTTTATGAAATAAACAATTTATCATAGGCATGAGAACAGGGTCCAAAATCTGACACAACCAGACACAATCAACACAATTATTAAACACAATAATTATTAAACTAGAACAGCACTCGGTGGAGTGCATTCCTCAGCCAGACTGAATAGTCTACGGCAGTTCCTTAAAAAACAACTTGCATTCTCCTCCTGGAAGGCAAATCCAACCGGAGGCAATCTCAGATCATTCCACAAAGCCCCCAACAACTGTGTCGACCCTCACGAGAACCACAAAACAACATCTGTCGAATCTCGAGAATGAACTTTCAAACTTGTTTCTTTGTGTTGTATTCTCGGCCCCATATTATTCCTCATCTTCATCAATGATCTCACTGACTCTCTGGAAAATCCTCTTTATCTCTTTGGTGTTGATGCCACTCTCGGTCATGACCCTTCTCATCCCACTGACAGACAGGCAGCAGCATCTTCCCTCTCCTCAGACCTTGACCAAATCACAAACTGGTCAAACACTTGGAACATGTCTTTCAATCTTGAGGAATCCCACACACTCACACTCTCCCTCTCAAAAAGGACTGCACCGCAAACCCTTCCATCGACTTTATCAACAACCCTCTCACAGAAATTCAGTCACTCAAACTCTTGGGTCTCTTGAGAGCCACGATCTCTCTTGGGCAAGCCACATTTCAAAATTACCCTCCAAAGCAAAACGCCCACTGGGCATCCTCCATTGTGCAAAGTCCTTCCTTGGCACACCTGAGCTCCTATCCACCGACAAGGCTTTCATTCACAGCTTGATGGAGTACTGCTCTCCCCTTTGGGCTGGATCCCCTGCCTCACATCTTGGTCAACTTGATGCCGTGGAAACAAAGGTCTTCAATACAAGTGGAATCTCGAGCGATGAAGCTGAGTCTACAGGCCAATAATTTCACCATCACCGACAGGTCGGTGATCTCTCTGTCGTCTTCCGCCTCATTTCTGGACTCGCACCCTCTGCCTTCTCCGTGCTTAGTCCCCTCCAGTTATCTGCAGGATGCACGCGACCCACCACCAACCCCCTCCGACTGAAACTGCCTAAATCATGAACCACTGCCACCTCCACTCATTTATTCCTCTTTTCCCCCTCTTTGCGTTCTCCCTTACCCCTCATTTTCATCACCTGCATCCCTTGTTTGTCTGTCTCTCTACTTTCTCCATCAGCCTTGCTGTTGGTGATTCCCCTTTCTCCTGCTGTTCCCTTTGATATGATGTGTCCTGATTTGTTGTGTGTAATTGCTCTTCCGTGAGCATCGACCATGTTAAAAGAAAAAAAAAATTAATTATAATAATTTTTAAATTATAATAATTATAATAATTATAATAATTTTTTTAAAACAATGTTCCGACATTCGCGGCACTGAAGCGCCGATAGTAAGGGACCCCCGCAAATAGCTAAAAATCATGAAAGTAAAGGATATCATCATCTTTCGTTTCTTCCCCAAGCTTACTTTTTCCTCGACAGGTTTTATCTTCAATCATTGTTCTTCGTCGATGATGATCTGATAATAAGATAAGCAACATACAATTATTTTTTCCAGCATCTGATCTGACAGGTGTTCCATTCCATGTCCCTTTGTGAATTCAACCAAAGCCACAAGAAACCTTTGTGAGAAATAACTTCTTGAAAAACTTTGGGTCAACGACAATTTCGGTCAACCTCTATTTTAGGTCTGCTGTGGGACTTACCTTTTCCGTTTTCATCAACTCTTTTTTTCAAAGTGTGCTTGACGTGCAACTTCTCCGTTAAATTTCCAAAGCCAGGCTTCTCTGCAAATGATAAAGGAAGATGAGATCTGCTGTTAAATGTGCAATGAATGAGGTGTCATCTTTTTGTTACAAAAGTCACCCCCCCCCACCATCCAAATTCATGATCTTTTCTCCGCCAGTTAAAAGACCCCCACAGCCCACCCCTCCCAAAATTTTGCTTGTTTCCATATTGTCCACCCTTTGCATTGTCCCTTACCCTCGTCGTCACCTGCATCCCTTGTTTGTCCATCTCCGTATCTCTCTCAACTGCGCCCAGCTGTTGGTGTTTCCCCTTTCTCCTGCTGTTCCCTTTGGTATGTTGTGTCCTGATTTGTTCTGTGTAATCGCTCTTCCGTGAGCAGACACCATGTTAAAAAATATATATATATATATTTAAAAAAAAAACAATACTCCAACATTCGTGGCATTTGAGTGCCGACAGTGAGGAACCCCCGCGGAAAGCGGGGTCCGACAGCATGTGAAAATGCATGAAAGTAAAGGATATTATCTTTTGTTTCTTCCCGAAGCTTGCTTTTTCTTTGAGATGTCTTTTTCTTCAATCATTGTTCTTTGTGGATGATGATCTAATAATAAGATGAGCAACATACAATTATTTTTTCCAGCATCTGATCTGACAGGTATTACATTCCATGTCCCTTTGTGAATTCAACCAAAGCCACAAGAAACCTTTGTGAGAAATAACTTCTTGAAAAACTTTGGGTAAACGACAATTTCGGTCAACCTCGATTTTAGGTCTGCTGTGGGACTTACCTTTTCCGTTTTCATCAACTCTCTTTTCAAAGTGTGCTTGACGTGCAACTTCTCCATGAATTTTCCAAAGCCAGGCTTCTCTGCAAATGATAAAGGAAGATGAGATCTGCTGTTAAATGTGCAATGAATGAGGTGTCATCTTTTTGTTACAAATGATACGTTTGATTGTGTATTACTGAAAGTTGACAAAGGTCGAAGTTGGCATGGATATCAGTTGTACTCCAAAGCCAAACACCGACGAAGCATCTTCCATCCTGTCAAGTCATTACTTGGCAAATCCAAACTTCTGACAGCATACATTCATCGGCAGCTTGATGGAGTACTGCTCTCTCTCCTTTGGACTAGCACCCTTGCCTCACACTTTTCACTTCTTGATGCCGTGGAAACCAAGGCCCTCAAAATCCAAATCAAACCGAGGCCAATCAACCCACTTCTGGTGAAACTTCCAAAATCCGGACCCACTGATCACTTCCCCGAATTTATTCCTCTTTTCTCTTGCCGATAGAACCAACATCCTCACTCAGTCTTTTCAATCCCATTCTTCCCTCCAGGGCTCCAATGTGGCTATTCCACTACCTGTCCGCAGAGACGACGATGACGCCAATCATCACAACATGTCTTGGTAGGTGAGGTGAAGCCAGTTAGTGGTGGTAAGTCCTAAGATGGTTAAAGAGACTCACCCTTAAAAGACATATTCGACCGCAAACCTCTCACTTCCAAGCTGGTTCTTGAATGCTAGGGTTGCTGTGGTCGTGGAACCTGTCCTCCCGCCACTCTTCGTATTGATGAAAGCAGTCCGCTTCAAAAGTACGACCCTGATTTTACAAGCAGCACACCAAGTACTGCGATATTGGACCATTTGCTCCCAGATGCTGGTGGAGATCTTGCATTTTATATGATGGTTCTTGAGAGTATCCTTGTATCTCTTGTACTGGCCTCCTGCTCGCCTTTCTCCATTACGCAGCTGTAAAAAGACAATTTGTTTCGGTAATCTGTGTTGCGACATGCACACTACGTGACCGGTCCATCTCAGCTGGGCAGCCACGAGCATCGACTCAATGCTGATACAGCCTGACGTGCTCAGGATATCGACGTTGGTGATACGGTTCTGTCATTTAATCCAATGAATAGTCCTCAGTTTTCATTGGTGGAACTGTTTAAGACCTTGTGGCTTGTTTAAGACCTTTTGGCCTTGAGTTTGAGCCCCCATGATGCTGTTAAATAACACCAGTTGGGTTTCCTCGGCCTGTCATCCCTCCGAGGTCGGTACAATGAGTACCAGCTTACTGGTAATAGGGGGGCACTGCATCAGCGGCACAGCCACGCTCCCAGCAATGATGCAACCAGCAGCCACATGCTACATACGAAGTAATGGAAAGAGTGGAAAACCCTCAGATTGACATTTAGATTGACTGGCATAGGGAAGTTGTAAACAATTACTGCACCGTTTTAATTTCCCCTTATATCACCACGAACAAATTCAGAAAAATTAAACATTAAAAAAAGTTAAAAATTGTGAATAATTTTATGAAGAAGTAACATACCGTAAAAAAAAATCTCTTGAGTCGAGGTACTTTGTTGTGGTGCTTGAAGATAGGTCTTGCGGATTAATTCCATCACACGTAGTAAGTATATTGAAAGTCAAAAATATGATGCTCATCGGTATCAAATTCAAATCTGACGACGTCCATCGCAAGGTTCAAAACTGCAGGAAAGGAGAGGGAAGAATGGAGAAAATAGAACAAACATTGTTACGGTGGCCAATCGGTCCAGATGCACGAAGCAAGACTGAGGGCCTATTCACACCTTTACTGAGCCCCTTTTGGTACGTCTGAGGTCGATCGAGCGACATGCTGGAATTCTTCCACACCAAGCCACTCAAAATGCGAACCAGAGTGCTTCGTCTCACCTGATGGAAGGGGTTTAACATGGATGCTAATTGTCCTGTCTGGTAGAATGTGGTGTTGCCTTTGGAAAAAGCACGGTTTTTACCGTCGCACTTGGAGTGTTTTAAAATAAAGTAAAAGTGATTTAAACCTCGAAGTGTTGGTAAAGCTGCCTGGGGCATTCTTTCTTCAAAGAATCAGGACACATCCACCGTTCCAGGATAGTGGTGGCACAGCACACACGTGCTTGTGCAGGCAAGATGCGAGAAACCCAAACTCTCCCGGGCTTCGCTAACTGGACACACTGTACTCAGCTGCCCGCTCAACCAACAACGAACGAACCAACCATGGAATGGAATGGGGGCAAGGAACCAAAGAACCAAAGAAGAACCATGGAAAAAGAAACCCAGGAAGCTCAGACGGAACATGCGCATGTGCTTTTTTGGGCTCCATATGTTGTGCTCTGTGACATAGCCCCACCCTGTCTGCCCAGTACCAATTGGCGGTTCAGCCGTTCATCGAGGGGAATCCCTCCCCTCAGCCTCTAAACTAGTTCTCGAATGTTCATGCAAATGGCTGGGGCTCACCTTTCACGCCAAACCCTGTGCCTTTGCACCAAAACTTGTGCATTTACGGCGTTGCCAGATTGATTCTCCCCATAAAGCTCAATTAGGACAGATTACAAAGGAAAGAACATTAATATGGGATTTCAGGGAAAAACAGTTTCAGACACAAACATTAGGGAGAGAATATAACAGCTTTCTCGACAAATATTGACGTTTCATCCTTTTACAATGAAATTATTTCATGCTTTGGCTGAACATGCATTGTGGACGAAACTAAATTGCTCAGTTATACAATCTTAATCCCAAGAAGCCATTTCCACATCAATATTCTCAAATACTCAGAAGAAAAATAAACAATATAAATCTAAACAAAGATGTGCAGGCGGAGAAAACTCTTTGTGGCCATAATTATTACATAGGGCAACCGGGGGATGAGGTTAGGGGGGGAACTATTTTGTGGATATAATATGTATGTGGTTACCAAACAGAAATATCCAATGAGTCCAGGAGGATGAGGTTGAGGGTGGAGTGGGGATGAAGGGTTGGGGAGGGCAGAATAGGGGGGTGAGATTAAGCATTCACAGGATAAGTCACGATAGATAGGACACCGAGAAAATTAAAGGTTAAAATGCACAGGACAGTAATTAGACCGGTTATAATATACTGTGCAGAAACATTGGCTTTGAGTGAATGGGAAGAGGAGTTGTTGGAGAGGATAGAGATGAGAATGCTTCGGTGGATTGTGAGAGCTTCACTAAGAGAGCAGTTGAGGAATGAAGAGAACAAAAGAGAGCTGGAATTGTATCAAAGAAAGGATAAGAGACAAGGTCGAGGCGGTTTAGACATGTGATGAGGAAAAATGGTGAAGAACCAATCAAGAAAGCATGGAATGGGCCAATTAGAGTGAGACTATCAAAAGGACGACAGAGATCAAGGTGGAGGGCGGTCATGGTGGAAAGAGATTTGAAGAGCATAGGACTGAGAGAGGAAGATGCAAGGACAGAGGGGAATGGAGAAGGCAGATCCGAGTGGCCGACCCCGACCTGTTGGGATTAAGGCAGAGAATAAGAGTAATAATCAATCACGTTAATTCGTCTGGAGCAGTTGCTCCTCTAAAACCATCTGTTTGGAAAGGAGCAGCAAGTTTGGTGGTGAAATTGCTCCAATTGGTTTTTACACGAGATTTGGGTACGACACTTGGTCACTTGGAGTCCTGGCTGAAAACTTACCAAGCAAAGTAACCGTCAGCACCTTCACGAGACGTGTGCCTGACCGGGCAAACGCTTGTATGGCCGCCAGTGCAGCGAGCAACGTTGCAGTCGAGTAAAGCGCCTGTGATGAAGACAAAAGAAAAGGAGGAAAAAGAGAGTTTAATGGGAGTTATTAAACAACTGGATTCCGGAATTGCGCGGGAAGAGAAACATGAATAAGTAACACTTTGTGACCAATCACAAAGATTTATTCCTTGATTGGCTGGATTGGAGCTCTGTTTCATTTGTGCGTGCGTCCGTCCCTGGAGAAGAAGAAAGAAGTCTGAATACAAACGGCTTTGGATTTTGAATGTGGATGGGATGGGACGGGACGGGCGGGTGCTTTCTAGTTTTATATCATATAACCAGCATCACCTCAACTCACTGTTTTTAAACCATTAACCGCATCCCACCCCTCGTCCCACCCCTCGTCCCACCCAGTTGGCTCTGGGGAGGAAGGGGTGGGAAGGGGTAAGGGGATGTGGGTGTCGTGGGGGAGAGGAGGGCATGTTCACGACCATGATCTCTCGGTTGTACTTACAAGGTTGATCTGTGACGATTCGTGAAAGTGCGTCTTCGGCATCAACTGTTGCATTTGGAACATACTGTAATTAATCATAAGCAGCACAAGGGAACTGAAGAAATTCGTCCAATCTGGTTTAAAAAATAAACTGTTGAAGGTGTAGATGTCAAACATGGCGACCGAGAGACTCCTCCGAGTGCAAAGTCCGAAACAGATCGCGACGCTCGATGCTCCTGAGGGGTCGTCCGGGAGACAGCGCGCTGAGTCGACAACAAACAACGCCGGTCGTCAAGGGATACAATGGATGACGTCACAGAGCGTATCATTCATCTCTCTTTAAACCGCCACCACTGGAAGGGGAGGCACGCGGGGAGATGTAGGTTGGGTAAATAATCGCTTCGTTTGCTTTATATAGTTTTGTGTAAATAATTCACCATTAACCACCGAGTGGTGTTTTATATCCCAGTTCACTCTGTGGAGACACCACGTGTTGTTTACTCCACTCGGTTCCACGAGAGGGAATCAGGAGAGGCAGCGCGGGTGACGTGGCGTGACGTCACTACCGATCTCGCTGAAGATCAGTTACGTTCGCCTAAGCCGATTCGTCACGCGGTCTGTTGATTCAGTTCCCTTCACGACGGGTCTGTCCCTCACCCTCCTCCACCACAACGAATCTACTGCTACGGAACACATCCGACCAGAGACCATTAGATCGTTCTTCGGAGGGGAAATCGTGGCCGGGCCCGAGGCTTTGAGATGGCGAAGCGGGTGCTCGGGATGGCCGAATATCGCCGGTCCTGCTCCTTGTGTGACCTTACACGAGCGTCCTGGGCCATGTTGTGGTCCTTCTCCGAGCCCGTGTGTCGAGGATGTGTGAACTATGAGGGCGTGGACCGGGTCGAGGTCACCCTGAGTAGGACGTGTGGACCGGGTCGAGGTCACCCTGAGTAGGACGTGTGTGGACCGGGTCGAGGTCACCCTGAGTAGGACGTGTGTGGACCAGGTCGAGGTCACCCTGAGTAGGACGTGTGTGGACCGGGTCGAGGTCACCCTGAGTAGGACGTGTGTGGACCAGGTCGAGGTCACCCTGAGTAGGACGTGTGTGGACCGGGTCGAGGTCACCCTGAGTAGGACGTGTGTGGACCAGGTCGAGGTCACCCTGAGTAGGACGTGTGTGGGACCAGGTCGAGGTCACCCTGAGTAGGACGTGTGTGGACCGGGTCGAGGTCACCCTGAGTAGGACGTGTGTGGACCGGGTCGAGGTCACCCTGAGTAGGACGTGTGTGGTGAACCAGTTCGGGTTGAACGGGTCATCGGCAGTGAATGACGAGGTGAAGAACGGCAGTTTAAACCCCGGGGTGGACCCGTCTCTCGACCGTTGTGTCCTGAAGAGTGATCATGAAGACCGTTCACTCGTATTCCCTCCACTCGCAGCTCTGGGTCACATCTCCACCGGACCGTGTGGGTCACCTGACGTCACCACCGTGAAGTACGAGGAGCCGTCCGTGTCGCAGCACCAGGGTCTAAACCCGAGACACACGGTCTCCGTGCCCCCACCAAGACCGCTGTTACCCAGTCCGATCCCATCCCACCCAGGGAGTGAACCACGATCCGAACCTACAATCTTCATGACATGCTCTGGAGGGGGTCGCGACCTGGCTACAGCCGTGACCACTCTCCCACCGTCTGGTGCAGTGCTGGATGTGGTGACTGCGACGCACGTAGTTCATCCTGGATGACACGGTCCCGAGCAACGCAACACGGACACCTCGGTGTAGATGTCGGACGTGATTGATTGGTCCACACAGCACTTCACAAGGGCGGATGGGAGGACCGAAGACTGCTCTCGTAACATCGTTGTCCGATATCGCGCCATTCGACCTGCGTTCGGGGCACGACCCGGTCCTGCAGCCTGAGTCCGTAGTGGCGTTCCATGCTGCGAGAAGTACCGGTGCGGATTATGATGAACCCGGGATGTTAGTGGAGTCCCCTACCGACTCGGGGGTCGTGCCGAACTTGTGGCCATCCTGGCTCCTCCTGCCGCCGGTCCCAATACAATCAGGTGACAATGTCCGCCGGTGACCGGCGGTGGTGGAGGCTTAGGAGGTCCACTGGGTTGCACCAACTGTCATGAGCACCTGGAGGAGGGCCCGTCCGTGGCTCCGCGTGAGACCATCAAGATGCAGGACATGGACGAAGAGGTATTGTCCTTTCTGAGCGGACAGGAGTGTCCCCAAGTCACGAAAGTCGACACCGTATCCATTGTGGAGAAAGAAAAAGAAAAGGAGCGCAGAGGTGAGATATAATAAATAATAAACAAGGATACAGATGATATATAATAAATAATAAACAAGGATACAGGTGAGATATAATAAATAATAAACAAGGATACAGGTGACATATAATAAACAAGGATACAGGTGAGATATAATAAATAATAAACAAGGATACAGATGAGATATAATAAATAATAAACAAGGATACAGGTGGGATATAGTAAATAATAAACAAGGGTACAGGTGGGATATAATAAATAACAAACAAGGATACAGGTGAGATATAATAAGGATACAGGTGAGATATAATAAATAATAAACAAGGGTGCAGGTGAGATCCAATAAATAATAAACAAGGATACAGGTGAGATATAATAAATAATAAACAAGGATACAGGTGAGATATAGTAAATAATAAACAAGGATACAGGTGAGATATAATAAATAATAGACAAGGGTACATGTAAGATATAATAAACAAGGATACAGGTGAGATATAATAAATAATAAACAAGGATACAGGTGAGATACCATAAATAATAAACAAGGGTACAGGTGAGATATAATAAGGATACAGGTGAGATATAATAAATAATAAACAAGGGTGCAGGTGAGATCTAATAAATAATAAACAAGGATACAGGTGAGATATAATAAACAAGGATACAGGTGAGATATAATAAACAAGGATACAGGTGAGATATAGTAAATAATAAACAAGGATACAGGTGAGATATAATAAGGATACAGGTGAGATATAATAAATAATAAACAAGGGTGCAGGTGAGATCTAATAAATAATAAACAAGGATACAGGTGAGATATAATAAACAAGAATACAGGTGAGATATAGTAAATAATAAACAAGGATACAGGTGAGATACCATAAATAATAAACAAGGGTACATGTAAGATATAATAAACAAGGATACAGGTGAGATATAATAAACAAGAATACAGGTGAGATATAGTAAATAATAAACAAGGATACAGGTGAGATACCATAAATAATAAACAAGGGTACATGTAAGATATAATAAACAAGGATACAGGTGAGATATAATAAACAAGGGTACAGGTGGGATATAATAAATAACAAACAAGGATACAGGTGAGATATAATAAGGATACAGGTGAGATATAATAAATAATAAACAAGGGTGCAGGTGAGATCTAATAAATAATAAACAAGGATACAGGTGAGATATAATAAATAATAAACAAGGATACAGGTGAGATATAGTAAATAATAAACAAGGATACAGGTGAGATACCATAAATAATAAACAAGGGTACATGTAAGATATTGTTGCGGATTCGCGCCCGCCGGCGTGCGAGCGGCCACGTAACTCGAATCGCGGCACGTCGCCCACCGGACGGACAATTCTGTCGTGACCCTCTCGGACTAACGCCGGGAACTAGTCACGGGTGGGCCTTTCGGCCTCACCACGATCGTGCCAATCGGCCCCCCGCGTGGGATAGGGTTGTTCGCCAAATTCGACCTACCTAAGTACCCACACGGAGGGTAGACCGGGCGATCGTACCTCGCCGCAGGTCGACTTCGGACACGGGCCACTTTAAGCGACCCGTTCCATACTACCGGGATAACCGAGCGGTGTTATCGTCAACCTCGACGGTTCCAATTAGTTATTGGGCGTATTTAGCCCACGACCAACCCTTTACGTGAAGTAAGATGGAGATTCAATTAAAGAAAAGACGAAGCGAAACGGGAAAAACAGTTCAACATAAGGCACATTTATTCCGCGGCAAACCGAAAGCACACATATACAATTACAACAATTATGCACCAAAAGCAAATGTAACAAAAAGAACGCAACAATTATGCACCAAAAGCAAATGTAACAAAAGAAACAATGCAGATCTACTACCGACTACGCGAGCACACGGCAACACTTACACAGTTTTACTTTACAGACGGCGCCGACAACACATATACTCAAAGCAAAAGAAAAAGGGGCCACCCTCAACTACAAGGGGGCAGACGGGCCTGGGGCCGAGACCGCATCGAGCCTACCTGTCTGGTGATGAGCCGCAAAATGGCAGCGGCGCCCCGACTCCGCGCTCCTCCGTGGGCCTCGCTGGCACTGCCTGGAATGGGGTGGGAACAGGGCCCCCTTCTCGCACTATCTCAGCGCGGGGGGAAACAGGGGGGGTTGTTGATGCTCTGGGGAAAGAGGATATCTGGCTTGCTTGGGTCCCGCGACGAGCGACTCCACTGCGACCTCGACCGCGTTCCAGGCCTCCCCTCTCCGCAGCTCCCCGACAGACTCCGAACCCCGTCTTGACTGCTGCTGCTGCCACGCTTCGCCGCCGCCACAACGCGCCCGAGCCCGAAACAGAAACTCTTCTCTCTGCCGCTGCCGCTGCCGCTGCCGCTGCCGCTGCCGCTGCCACACCTCTCCAACTCGCCCGAGCCCGAAACAGAAACTCTCAACTCCCTCAATTCGCTCCGCGCTCGGCGCTTTATAGTGCGACAGGAGAAACCATATGCAGATTTTTGGATCAGGATCGGCTCGGGGGTGGAGCCACGCTCCCCCATTGGACGGAGGAAAAGTGGGCGTAAATCATTCCTGATCCGCGAATCTGCATATATCGATTCTACTCCGACGCGCCTGGAGGCGGGGCCAATCGCCCCGCGCTCGCTGATAGGACGGAACAGAAGTGGGCGTGAATCATTCCTGATCCGACTTCCCCGGAAAGGCCGCTTTTTGCACCCGCTGCTCGGCGCGCGCCCTGTACGAGTCCAGGATCGGTGCCCACAAGCGGTGCGGGAATGGCAGCAGAAGGAGGAGAGGTGAAGGTGGTGGAGGGTTTATTGTGGTGGTCCCTGGCCACGGTGACGCTTGGCATGGCGGTGATGCGATGACTGCGAGAGCGAGTTGTGACGGTAAAGGTCGTGGCTATTGGCGTTGTTGTTGTTGTGAAGCGGCGTTGTGTTTGGTGGTTGTTGTGTGATGGCGGTTGAGACGTGGTTGGTTCAAAATAAAGATAGAACAGAAAAACGGCTATCTTGAAGGGTCGCAGCCCGAATGAATGACATTTATTCCCTCTAAACAACGGGTTTGGGCTAACTACACATATACTTACAGAGATATCTCACCTACGGGACCTGAATGGTGGTTTGCGAATTTCCTCAACCACAACAATATAATAAACAAGGATACAGGTGAGATATAATAAGGATACAGGTTAGATCTAATAAATAATAAACAAGGGTGCAGGTGAGATCTAATAAATAATAAACAAGGATACAGGTGAGATATAATAAATAATAAACAAGGATACAGGTGAGATATAGTATATAATAAACAAGGATACAGGTGAGATACCATAAATAATAAACAAGGGTACAGGTGAGATATAATAAACAAGGATACAGGTGACATATAATAAACAAGGATCTTCTTCTTCTTCTTCTTTCGGCTGCTCCCATTAGGGGTCGCCACAGCGGATCATCCATTATGATCCGCATAGTGATTTGGCACATGTTTTACGCCGGATGCCCTTCCTGACGCAACCCTGGTCGCTTCTTACTAAACAAGGATACAGGTGACACCTATAATAAACAAGGATACAGGTGACATATAATAAACAAGGATACAGGTGACATATAATAAACAAGGATGACAGGCTGAGTCAACCCCCTGGTGTATTAATTCAGTGGCTCAACGGGGCTTGAACTCAGGACCTCTTGGATCCCAAGCCGCTGCCCTAACCACTGCGCCAACACACCAGGCAACAAAACAACACCATATAATAAACAAGGATACAGGTGACATATAATAAACAAGGATACACGTGACATATAATAAACAAGGATACAGTTGACATATAATAAACAAGGGTACAGGTGACATATAATAACAAGGGTACAGTTGAGATATAAAAAACGAGCTGAAACCCCGTCACAGACGGATTCCGTTCATTCAACCACCCTCACCAGCTCACACACACTCGAGGGACATGGACTGGACAGGGTGTGCTTGCCCCCGCCTACTCATCCCCCGCCCCTGCCCCATTCCCCCCCACCTTCAATTTACTTACCCCCGTCCAAAAATGTAATTACCCCGGCCCTGCCTCTTCACTCCCCGACCCCTGTCTCTTGATTCCCGCCCCACTTGCCCCCCCTCTGTCCATCCCCTCACACTCAACCCCGCCTAATTCACCCCAGCCCCCGCCACATCCCCCCCGTTTCCCGCTTTCAATTTGCTTACCCCCGCCCAAAAATTTGCTTACCTTGCCCCCCGCCTCTTCACTCCCTGCTCCCGTCTCTTCATCCCCCCGCCCCCGCCGATTCACTTCTTGCCCCCATCTCAACCAAAAGTGTTTATTCTGCTTCAGAGTTGAAAGTTGACTATTGCCACGATGTGCGATGCACTCTTACAGGTACGAAGTTTCTTTCAGTCCAGGTCACAGTACCGAGAAAAACGTGACGCGACCGCGAGGAGGAGCACAAAATTGGTCCTTGAATTGAATTTAATTGAATTGAAGGACCAATTTTGTGCTCCTCGCGGTCGCGTCACATTTTTCTCAGTACTGTGACCTGGACTGAAAGAAACTTCGTACCTGTAAGAGTGCATCGCACATCGTGGCAATAGTCAACTTTGAACTCTGAAGCAGAATAAACACTTTTCGTTGAGACGGGGGCGAGGAGTGAAGAGGCGGGGACAGGGGATGAAGAGATGGGGGGCAAGGTAAGCAAATTTTTGAGTGGGGGTAAGCAAATTGAAAGCGGGAGACGGGGGAAATGGTGCGGGGATGAGTGGGCTGGGGGGTGAATTAGGCGGGGTTGAGTGTGAGGGGGTGGACAGAGGGGCGGGGGGGAGTGGGGCAGGGAATCAAGAGACCGGGGGAGTGAAGAGGCGGGGGCGGAGCCGGGGGGGAATTGGGCAGGGGCAGGGGATGAGTAGGCGGGGGCAAGCACACCCTGTCCATTCCATGTCCCTCGAGTGTGTGTGAGCTGGTGAGGGTGGTTGAATGAACGGAATCCGTCTGTGACGGGGTTTCGGCGAGTAAATAATAAACAAGGATGCAGGTGAGATAGAGTAAATAATAAACTTGAATAATATAGTATAATATATATATAATATAATAATAATAAAATAACTTTAATAATATTGAATAAAATAAATAATATAGTAAATAAAGAAATATAAAATAAATTTGTAAGCACGGGCTCGTCCGGGATTCGAACCCGGGACCTCTCGCACCCAAAGTGAGAATCATACCCCTAGACCAACGAGCCACTCTGACAAACAAAGTTAACATTTTTAACAGAAATGTATAAATTTATAGTGATTTGGTTGATGTTTGAGGGAAGGGAACAGAGTTGGACAATATGGTGGTCCAAACTGTGACAGTAAAAAATGATGTTGGTCAAATTATTTCTCCACATACTTTATTTTTGTCCACGAGGGTTAACTTACGCATGTGTGGAATTTGAGCTCGATTTGTGGATATTTTGAGGTCACCCCAAGCATGTCCCTATAATATATATATATATATATATATATATATATATATATATATATATATATATATATATATATATATATATATATACATTATATATGTATATATGGTTGCCAAATAGTTACACGTTTTGCCTCATGATCACAGGGAACTCTTTGAATCGCACTGTTAGGAAAACTAACCCTAACCCTAACAAAGGAAAAGATGGTCCAGAACCTACAGCGTCCACAGTTACCTGACTGTCCTCGGCGGCTGCAGATCAAGGATAAAGGGGAACACCTCAAGTTGGAGGACCTTGTGACAAAAAGGACCAGTTCCTTCTTTGATGTTTTGATAGAAGGTGGAATAGCAACCTCTCAAACATTCTTGAAGAAACCTCCTGGTCAGTGGACAGATGATCCATTGTACAATGACCTACGGGCTCGGTCCTTTCAGCTCAAAGTAGTAAATGACACTGCGGAACGGGACATCAGCCTAATTCAAAAACATCATGAAACATTAACCAAGGATGAGGACAATTCCTGCTTGGACTGGTATCAAACCACCAAAAGATGATCCCGACTCCAACTTAGGCAGCAGTACAATTATAAATTGTTCCGTTACAAACATTTGTATCATATCATATGTGGGACCCCTGATTTCGGAATAAAATGGGGTGACCCCTAAATATTGTTTTCTTGAAAAAAAATTTTGTGTGTTCTTTAGTTATATATGAAGGCATAAAAATATCCTTGTGGAGAGAGGAAATGAGTTCATTATTTTTTCTGGACCATCCTAATGGACAACGAACATTTCCTTCAGTTTTTGTCCTTGAAAAGATTCCGAGCACCCACTATGATGGAAACCGATCCCATTGATAACAGTACAATCGGGGGGTGGGGGTCCGACAAAGTCCGGGGGGGTCACACCCCCTTTTTTGCCCCCAGAGGTACTGGATGGGGATCACACCCCTTTTTTCCCCCTGGGGTCCTGTGTGGGTCACACCCCCTTTTTGCCCCTGGGGTCCTGTGGTGGGGTCACACCTCCTTTTTTCCCTCGTGGGACCTGGGGTGTGACCTCCCCTTTTGTGCCACCAGGGGTAATGGGGAGGTCACACCCCCTTTTTAGCCCACAGGATTCCTGGGGGGGGTCACACTCCCTTTTTGCAATCAATGGCTCTGTGGGTTTTCAAAAACAAGACGGGTCAAGACGAAAGAGCAGTGACGTCACATTTTACCCTGTCTCCAGGGCAACCAAACATAATTGAAAATCATTCCAAACAGGAAACTTTCTGTTTGAAACAACGTCATAAATTCAACTTATTTCCCCGAAAACACTCCCCGCACTCACTGATGAACCTCTGAAAGTTTGACGAAGATCCGATCGGCCATTTCTGAGAATCATTGCGATACTGACGACACGCACACACAGAGACATGTACTGTCAACTTGGAAGCAATCAACATGTCCTGTCATACAAGGAGCTTCAACACAGGAGGGCATCTGATCAATCAAACATTGTGCAATGGTTGCCAACCCATGGTTGTTTGTCCGTGCTCTCTCCTTTATGAATACTGAACATCGCGCAATTAAACAAAACGGACCATTTCAATTTTTTTAGTACGTATGACTCAGCCGTGGTTCGTAACCACCGACCTCCAATACTCAGAGCGGACCCTCCATCCATGACACCACCAAGTGTGGTTCAAAACAAAACGACCGTGACAGGAATCGAACCTGAAATCTTCTGGTCCGTAGTCAGACGCCCTTTCCATTAGGACACACGACCCTGAAACTTGAACCACAACAACCCAGAAATATTCTCTTCTATCTGCAATATACATGGTCCAACATCACCAATCTCCGTCGTGTTTGTTTGTATAATTTAAATTCCTATTTTTAATATTTAAACTGATTATAAAAATATGTTTAAATGTTTCACTCTGACTCGAACACCTGGTCCGGATGAATGAAACACTGGGAACGTTAGGGACAACCGACGAACCCACAAACCCTTAAAAACAATCTGGCCTCATCTGACAACACAGCAAAAAGCGGGTCTTGTTCACCACCGACACAGTTTCATCACAAACCGAACATACACAGATCTCTCACATTTCGTTGTGAAATCCTGAGTTTGTGTAATTCAAACAACGACCCTGAACGTTCTTCAAAGGTTCACCATACTTTGAAAATAAATCACAAAATTCAAGGAAACTCCCTTTAAATTTCATTCGTTTCCCTCGTGGTGTCCATGAACAGGAAATCCAGGCTTTGAGAGGAACTTGGCAATCGAATCAACCTTTACCTGGTTCTCTCAAAGGTGTTTTTGTCCCTTTGCGAAAGCTTCACTGACACTGATCCCGTTTCTTCTCTCCGTTTGAAGCATCCGGTTCACGTTGTCTGCGTGTGTCTATACAGGTTGTACATGTCGACATTGAGAGCGGTAAAGTACTTGTAATTGTTTTCGACAGCCTGCCGGGTACACCCCGGTCCTGAAAGAAGAGGGGATCGTTCCACTGTAAATGTCTTGAGGTCTACAAAATCATCGGGTGGGGTCATCTCGATGAACTCCCCAGGCCAGATTGTTGTTGAGCTTGGGGGTGCGTGCAGGTGTTTGTGCTCATCTCACTTTGCATGGGTTGGAGAAAGCATGGGGTCAGGATCTGTCCACATCGGTGGAGGAGTCACCAACCAGTCATGTCACTAACTCGTCGAATTGACACGTCGTTGCGCACACTCATTCTGAACAACTAAACATTCTGAATGTCGTAAACAGAACACGCCACCATTATGGCCCACCGCTGTTATGGCCCATCCACCCATATTATCCATGCACCCCGTTATGTCACATTCATTGTCTTTATCCACAGCTTTATTGATATTAATTATTTCAAAGACGAGATCCAGTGCATCTCGAATCAGCATCTTGCTTTCGCGAGAAACATATTGAAGGCACTGATTGATAAGGTGAGTCAAAAACAATTGTTTGAAATGGCTGAGTTCATCTCATGATGATCTTGGGTAGTAACACCACAAATCCTTCCCTGAATTTTTGATACTCCATCATTTGCTTGACCTTGACATTGATCCAGTCCGAGATTGTGGCATATCAGGACATCTTGCAGGGCCTTTTGGAGGGTTTCACCGGTCATATGTGGCACCTCATCAAATCCCAGTGATTCCTCATATACTTGGGAACGCCGTCGTCAACCCACTTCAGACAAATATTAAACTGTTCTTTGCAGGAAATATCAATGGTTTCACCGACAATAACTGAGTACCAACCAGGACTGAATGTGGATCCACAAGTGCGAGACCCATCCATGTTATCGGCTCGGTTCACAATCTCGGGTGACATGCAGTTGTTTTGGATGATCGAGTCGTCCATTTCCCGAATGTCTTTCCCAGCTCTTAGTTTAATTCGCTGGAACAAATATCTTTCAGCATCATCATGAGTCATGACATCTTGTGGGATGGCCCTGTCTGAAAATATATTGTTTGCATTGATTCTGGCATATGACTGCAGACAATGAGCTCCTTTCTGTGCCTTAACTGGTCTTCCTCCAATGCTTCATGAAGCTGCACATCTGTCCCAGTCCTTCCCAAAGTTTTCAGTTTTGGAATTTGTGTGAAGGTCTTTTTTGCGTTTTTCCTGAAAATTTTTAATAAATTGACTCTTCTGTTGCTGTTACAAACAAAGCAACCCGTTTATTCCTCGTCTCACACAGTCAGCCGCACATGTTTCTCTCTCACCTCGAAGCTGCATTTAAGTGGCCATCTACATACTACATACGCGTGGGGTTGTGAGACCTGAAATTGAAGAAATAGAACTCCGTAAAGAAAGAGGAGGGAGGAGCAGAGAAGCGAGAAAAGGAGGGAAGAGGAGTCTGTTTGGAATTTGGAGGACAGGGAATTTTATAAGGTTGGAAGAAGGTGTCTGGGCTCGTCTGACTGTTCTGGGCACTCCTCCTCCCCACACCTCCTCCCCACACCTCCTCCCCAAGTGAATTTATGTTAAATTTACGTCGTGCAGGTTTGATGGGCCAGATGGCCTTCTCTCTCCTACGTCCAATTGTTCCTTGTGAATCCATGAGAGAGGAGTGAGGAGGGCGAAAGACTGAGGGGAAGGGGGAGGAGAGAAGGAGTGTGACCGATGTATTTGGCTTTATTTCGGGAACTTTCATACATACTTACATACATACATACATACATACATACATACATACATACATACATACATACATACATACATACATACATACATACATACATACATACATTCATACATACATACATACATACATACATACATACATACATACATACATACATTCATACATACATACATACATACATACATACATACATACTTACATACATACATACATACATACATACATTCAAGATGAGAGTTCTGGTAACACATGGAGAACTTGTGTTGCGAACTCTCGTTTGGATTAAAAAATGTACCTGTTGATTAAAAAAAATTGCAACCACGGGCTCGTCCGGGATTCGAACCCAGGACCTCTCACACCCTAAGTGAGAATCATACCCCTAGACCAACGAGCCACACTGACAAACACAGTTAACATTTTTAACAGAAATGTATAAATTCATGTGATTTGGTTGATGTTTGAGGGAAGGGAACACAGATGGACAACGAACATTTCCTTCAGTTTTTGTCCTTGAAGAGGTTCCGAGCACCCACTTTGATCGAAACCGATCCCATTGATAACAGTACAATCGGGGGGCGGGGGTCCTACAAAGTCCTGTGGGGGTCACATCCCCTTTTTGCCCCACGGAGTCCTGTGGGGGGGTCACACCCCCTTTTTGCCCTCGGGGGACCTGGGGGTCACACCCACTTTTTTGCCCCCATGGATCCTGGAGGCATCACACCCCATTTTTTGCCCACAGGGATCCTGGTGGGGTCACACCTCCTTTTTCACCCCGTGTCCTGGCGGGGGTCGCACCCCCCTTTTTCCCCTGGGGTCCTGTGGGCGGGTCACACCCCCTTTTTGCACTCGGGGGACCTGGGGGGTCACACCCCCTTTTTTGCCCCCAGGGGTACTGGGGGGGGGGTCACACTCCCTTTTTGCAATCAATGGGTCTGTGGGTTTTCAAAAACAAGACGGGTCAAGACGGAGACCAGTGACATCAAGATGAGAGTTTTGGTAATACACGGAATGCTTGTGTTCGTCAGGTTCCTTGTGTAATTTTGTTGGAATTTTTTGGATAGTAGCAAACATATAGATTTTTGAGAAGTTTAAAATCTATTTCAATAAAAATATCACATTTTTCACATTTTCACAGAAAAAAAAATGTTTCACATTTTTTCAACTTTTGGAAGGGTCGGTTTGGGGTGAAAAACGCTTTTTTTGAATTCCAATTTAAAAAATTCTGAAACAACACAAAATAACCAACTGATGATGGATTACTGTTAAATGGCAAACAATGGATTTTATAAGATAATAAAATGTTGCATTTTGACCGTCGGTTGCCATGGAAACAGCATTTTTGGAGTGGAATTGCCATTTTTTAATAGATATTTTTTTAAATTATATTTTCCTTCGGATGGCCTAAATAATTGTTAAATATAGTGACCATGACTAACACATAAGTATTATGATTTTCAAGTTTTGGAACAGTTGGTTGCCATGGAAACGGCCATCTGTGCAATGAAACATTGGTCTGTCTGTTGTTCAATATCAGAAGGTTTTGGCACCTTCAGGAGTAAAACGTTTGATTTTAAGTTTTTGTAGTGTGATGTATTGTCAGTGTGATCTTGTAGGGAACATAGGTGATGCCACGTCGCGACGCCATGCCATGGCCTCAGGTTACGGTTGCTGGGCGTGGCATGACGTCATGATGTAGCGCGGCGCGCGTCCAAGCACGTGCAGCACTATGACGTCATTTTCAGTTCGCTTCGTTCATTCTCGATTTATTCATGACAGTTTACTTCGGAGCTTCGTTTCATCACATTCTGTTTTCAACACCTTTCTTCCTTTTTCGGTAAGTTGTGATCGCCTTTGAGGCGTATGTACCTTTTTGTCATTTTTAGTTCGCCTGTTCGAAGAACAGAGAGCTATCGCGATACCCCCGGCGTGAGCGTCAGCGTGAGCGTGAGCGTGTGCGTGAAAATGTTAATTTTTTTGTATTACAGAAAAACTCCTCGACGGATTTCGACGAAACTTGGTGGGGGGGGGGGTTAGGTATGGTCCAAGGATCATGCCATTAGATTTTGGACTTGGTCCCCCCCCCCAAAAAAAATTGTTAAAGAATTTTTTTTTTGCATTTCTACATGTTTTAAGTGATTTCCAACCCCCACCCCCCCAAAAAAAATTGTTGGAGAAAAAAAAATTTTGCAACTTTTTTTTCAACAAAATTTCGATTTCTTTTTTTGCATTTCCACATGTTTTAAGTGATTTCCAACCACCAAAAAATTGTTCGAGAAAATTTTTTTTTCATTTCTACATGTTTTGTAATTTCCAACCCTCCCAAAAAATTGTTAGAGAAAAAAAAAAGTTTTTTCTTGCATTTCTACATATTTTAAGTGATTTCCAACCCCCCCAAAAAAAATTGTTAGAGAAAAAAAAATGTTTTTGCAACTTTTTTTTCAACAAAATTTCAATTTCTTTTTTTTTTTGCATTTCTTCATGTTTTCAGTGATTTCCAACCCCCCCCAAAAAAATTGTTAGAGAAAAAAAAAATGTTTTTGCAACTTTTTTTTCAACAAAATTTCGATTTCTTTTTTTTTTGCATTTCTACATGTTTTAAGTGATTAGGATTTCGACGAAACTTGGTGGGGGGTTAGGTATGGTCCAACGATCATGCCATTAGATTTTGGACTTGGTCCCCCCCCCCAAAAAAAAATTGTTAGAGAATTTTTTTTTTTTTGCATTTCTACATGTTTTAAGTGATTTCCAACCCCCCTCAAAAAAAATTGTTAGAGAAAAAAAAATGTTTTTGCAACTTTTTTTTCAACACAATTTCGATTTCTTTTTTTTGCATTTCTACATGTTTTAAGTGATTAGGATTTCGACGAAACTTGGTGGGGGGGTTAGGTATGGTCCAAGGATCATGCCATTAGATTTTGGACTTCGTCCCCCCCCCCAAAAAAAAATTGTTAGAGAATTTTTTTTTTGCATTTCTACATGTTTTAAGTGATTTCCAACCCTACCCAAAAAAAATTTATTGTTAGAGAATTATAAAAAATATTAATTATTAGACGTGTTTTAAAAACGACAAATGTATAAACAGGCGAGCATTGGGTGGCTTTGACACCAACTCTGGTATGTTCTTCTGTATGGGGTGGGATTATGGTTTGAATGGCCACGGGGTTGGAGGTTTTCATTGCGTTTCCTGTTCGGCTAGGAGTTGGAAGTCGGCCAGTCGTCATGTTATAGCTATGTGTTTATCCTTTTTCTATTATTTCGGGTTTATCTTTAAATATGTCCTTATGTGCTGGTTCGTGCTTTCATTTATCCGGAAAGAAAGTCTCCATCAATGTAATCAGTCACTGACGTATTTTGTTCCATTAGATGAACTGCTGTATAATAGGATAGGATTAGGTTAGCTTTGTGCCGGGGGGGTTGGAATTACAGAGGGAGTCTAATTGGAGTTTCCATTTAGTTGACTGGCATGTAGTTAGCGCGTATTGTTGATTTCCCACTCATCTCTGCATTTATTTTATTCAGGTAATTTTACGTCTTCGTAGCGGTTTTTATTTTTGGATTCCCAGATTGGGAGAGCTCCATGTCGTCATGGCTGCACTGAGAGGTCTGGGTGCATCCATAGAGAACTCCGGCATAGACGATGCTTGGATGGAAGCAGATGTGTCTGGATCTGCAACCACAAGACAGATTCTGAAATGCACCCATTACAAACGCTCACTTCAAGCTCACATATACCCGCATGTGGCACTCTCTGAAATGGCAACAGAAGAATTCTTCAAGGACAATCCGCATCTCAAGGAAGTCTGCGTTGTTGCAACGGATACAGTTCAAACTGTTTGTGGCGAACATGACAAAGCACTGAAAGCTGAATCAGTGCAGCAAGCCAGCAACTGTCTGCTCCACGTCATCATCAATGAGAACTTGTTTGAGAGACTTCAGGAATGGGAGGCCAGCCGCTCAAAGAATGCCACGTTCAAGGCCATGACGAACTATCTCCACAGAGTAGAGGCAATTCTGCATTTTGTTTCAGCATCTCGGAATGCCGACTTAAACCTTCATCTTCAAGCCGGTGAAGAACTCAGCAAGGTATTTTTTGACATGGACAGAATCAAGTACAAGCGGCTCCGGCCAAGGTACATATCTGACACGTATGCGCTTAAGACCAGCCATCCAGAGACCTGGAGGGAGCTCGAAGCAGGCAATATTTCGGTAGCCAAGAATACTATCCCATTTGTATCGATCGGAGCAGACCACGCTGTTGAACATCTGAACAGGTTGCTGAAGGTTCACTCTGGTCTGATTGGCATATCAAATAATGCAAATGCCAGACAGCGATTCTTCTTGGCTGCACCTGAACTGTCATGCCTGTCTTGCGAGTTTCAGGGACAGTTTGGTCTGAAGGAAAGTGAGATCGCTGAGCACCATGGCCTGTCTCCAAGTGTCGTCAAGCGTAATCACAATGCAATTGACCGAATCAAGGCTGCCATACTTAGTCATGAAAATCCATTTGAAGTTGAGGGTAACCAGCTCTTCAATGTGGTCACCCACACTTATGTGCCGGAAGAATTTGTACCACAGATACTGAACATTGATGAAACGGGACAGAATCTCTATGAAGATTTTGTTGCTAAACGGATCAATGGTGATGTCAGCCTATGGGCGCCAGTGAAGAAGGAGAAGAACAGAATGTAGATGTCTGGCAATACAACACTTGCAATCAAGATCAGGGACAAGACAGTAGATCTAAAAGAAACCAAGGATTTGAATGGTGGACTGATGGTACTCTCCAGATCCAGCAGGGACGTCGACCAGAAGGATGCAATTGGCAACTTTGAATTCACTGTGACACCGAGGGCCCTGTTTGCACCAAGCGGTAGCTTACTGTCATGCACAGACAAGTAGAAGCTAATCCACAACTTGGAGAAGTTTGCCAACAAGGAACCGTCTTGACCAGAAGATGAGCTTGATGTCACACACATGGAACCAGCACCCGCTGATGCTGTAATTGATGGCACTACGAGCACGAAGGTCGCAGTCGTGGATGGAATGGTAGTTGTCCAGACAATGACCAAGAAACCAGCAATGGTCGTGACAGTGAAGGACCTCAGTGAATGTTTCAATGACAGGGTGATGAGTCTGACCAGAGGCTTCGACCATGTAATTCTTGTTTTTGATACATACAAGCAAGATTCCCTCAAGAGCACAACCAGAGACAAACGACGTCAAGGAAAGGCACCAGTCCAATATCAGGTCAAGGATGATACCAGTATCAAACACATCACGATGAGTCGATTTCTGTCCCATGATCAAACCAAGGCTGATCTGACGGAGTACGTGGCAGAGAAAACTCTAGAATACAACCGCGATTCAACAAAGGTGGTAGTCGTTTCGGCATCTGGGCGGACGTCGAGCAACAGGGGTCTCCAATTCGAGGTGAATAACCATGAGGAGGCCGATACGTTGATGATCCAGCAAGCAATAGCTGCATCACAGCAACACACGGGAGATATTGAGCTGACGATATTCTCACCTGATACGGATGTTCTGGTTCTTGCCAAAGCAAACTATCATCTCCTGCCAAGACACACATCTATCTCAATGGAATCTGGCATTGTCAAAATCGAGCCATTCTGGAAGGCCCGAGATGAGGAGAGAGCCCAGGCATTGCCGGCCTTCCACGCATTCACAGGTGCCGATAATACTGGGCGGTTCGCTCGACATGGGAAGGCAAAGGTGGTTCCAGTGCTACTTGAAGGCCGATGACGACATGGTAGATGCCTTTGCTATGCTCTGTAAGGATGCTGAACTGTCAGAGGACCTATACACAACTTTAGCAAGATTTGTCTGTTCAGGTTATTGTCCAAGTGGTGTCAATATTTCCAGCATCCCTGAACTTCGGTGGCATCTCTTCTGTAAGAACATGGCTGAGAATGACAAGTTACCACCAACTGTCGGTGCTCTGAGGCAGCATATCATGCGGGTACATATCCAGGCATACGTTTGGGGTCAAGCAGCAATTTCTCAGCAAACATTTCTTGATCAATTAAAGAATGGCTTCCACAAGGACACGAGTGGTCAACTCAAACCGACAACAACAGACATTCTCCCTGCACCAAAGGCAATTATCGAGATGATAAGGTGCCAGTGCAAGACAGAATGTTCATCACAGAGATGTTCCTGCAGGGCCAAGAACTTAACATGCACTGATCTTTGTATGTGCAGCACTTCGTGTGAGAATGACGAGGACTCAAACATTGAACGGCATGACCACGATGGTGATGATGACGATGGCAATGATGAGTGACATTAGAGACAGTGATGCCAATTGGCTACAAACTCGTATTTGACATTAAGTACATTTCACTCATCACCATATTCATGCGTTACTTGTTTCAAGATTTGAAAGCAATACATTAAATAAACGGTAATTTGACAAAATGATAGCCGTTTCCATGGCAACCATTGTTCAAAATACAGATATATGTATTCTATATTAAGAACTGTCCTCGAGTTAACAATTATGCATCATCAGTTGCTTGCTTGCGATTAATTTTGAATTTTCAGAGCTGAAATTAAAAAAAAAACGGGTTTTTACCCCAAAACGACCTATTTCACCACATTATATGCATTGAAAAAATGTGAAACATGGATTTTCTGTTTCGGTATTGTTTAAGCTTTCCAAAAATGTTGTGGTTAGCTACTCTCCAAAAAATTCCAACGAACGTCAAATTATGGACACAAGGAACCTGACTACCAGTAACAACTGGAAATAACTCAGAGATGGTAGCACCACATCTCACAGCACTCTCAGTACCAGAGTAGAGTTCAGACATCAGATCGATCAGTTTTGGTGGCACCCCACGAAGACCAAGAACCCTCCAGGGGGCATCTCGATTCACTGAATCAAACGTTTTGCAGAGATCAACATCGGCTGCAAGCAGCCCCTGCCGAAACTTTCGTCTGCGTTCGGTGAGGACCCGAAGGACAAGGATATGGTCAATCGTTAACGTCTTTGGTTTAATGCCTGACTGCTCAAGGCGTTGGTTCTCAAGGAGATGGTGGCAATCCCTATCAAGAATTATCCGAGAAAAGACTGCCCGACACTGAGAGCAGTGTCACCCCTCGATTGTTGTTGCAGTCCTGGCGATCACCCTTCCCTTTCCAGACAGGGACAACAAGGCCCACCCTCTGCTGGGATGGTACCATTCTCCCAGATTTAAGCTGAAACTTCAGAGTTGCAACCACACACCTGTGGTTGGTATTGAGAAACTGAGCACTCCAGTTGACACTGCAGTTCTGGATCATGGTCAATCTCCTTTTCCACACCACCAGCATTGAAAACCAAGTCCAGCGAGGAGCCTGTGGGCGCTGAAACCATGAACCAGCCACCCTAAGTCCATAACTTTTTGCGAAGTCAAGAAAGTCAAGACAAGTGGAGGTATACCAGTCACACAGGTTAATATTGAAATGAACGATCAAATATGATCAATCATCCACGAAGGGGGATTGAAGAACACAACAAATTATCTGCAACATCTGAACAAATTATCGACAACATCCGAATATCTACATATTACATACACAAACAAGGGTGGAGTTTTGATCTCTTTTCCCATTCATCTCCCACACCACAGCCCATTCCCTTTTGTATAAGGCTCTTATATGCTTAGAGATGAAGTTAAAAAGATCAGTTATCAGTTTTTGTGACAGGTAAGTGGTGCAGGTGTGTGTTGTCATATTCAAAGTTCTGGGTTCAAATCCCATGTCATGCATTAATTAATATGTGTAAATGAATAACTGATGGTGTTTGATGAAATGGTTGTTTTGAATTATGAAATACCTTTGTGTGATTTGTTGGCTGTAATTAACCAGATTGTAGGAATTCACTTGCTGACCTCCAACAGCCATACAGTGATCTTGTGGGATGCAATGACACAAAGCATCCTCACTACTCTGTGCTTGTTCAGGCCATGACTTGTGAAGAGCGATGCAGTCATGATCCCATTCAGATAATGTTTTGTTTTATTTGTTAAAAAACTAAGATGTAAGTTGAATGTTTCACTGAACAAGTGAAATAATTTCCCTCATCTATACTAGAATGGAGAGAAGTGTTTATTATCTCATCCTCCACGAAACTCAGCCATATCGCGCTTCGTATAGATGACTCTGGATCGCTATACTTTTGAGCTCACGAGAGAAAATGTACATACTCGCTCATTATCACCTGATATTGTTCTACATTTTCAAGAAAATGCTGTGACAACATATTCGATCTCTCCATGTGACACTATCTTCAATGACAACCCCATAAAGGCCACTCAGGAATCAAGGCCCCATTCGGAAAAAAATGTCACGTGACAAAGGAACGAAATCCCGACTGCAGGTGTCCGAACCGTGAAGGACAACAAAATCACGTGACCGCCACCACTTCTGCCAGAGGACGGTTAAACTGCTTGTATTTACAAAATTTATAATATTTTAATTAATTTACATTTTAATTTATATAAACCTCTTTTTCACTCATTGATCCGTTTGGATTTGAGCCTCGAATGATCAACAGATTGTGAGAGTGAGGATGTTCACCTCATCTTCAACTCAGGAAGGTTTCCTGAGTTTTCATTTCATTACCCCTCCCCCCCCACCCCCGCACACGAACCGAAAAACGGGATTCAACAATTGGTGCACTTCTGTCTGTCTATCTGGCAGTCAAACAAATTTAAAATCATTTCAAACGGGAAACTCACTGTTATAATGACGTCACAAAGGACACAAACAATAGAGACAAATCACTAATTTAACGTGTTAGATGGGGTCATGTATAAGATTCTGCATCAACTGCGGTAAATTTCCGAATTCTTTTTCTTTTCTGAAACTTTAAAAATCTTTATTTTATTTCAATTTATTTATTACATACTTGAACATTGAACAACACGAATGACCCTTTTGAACTTTCTCAACCCTTCCATTTCACGTTACTTGGAAAAACAGATTACATTTTATATCCTCACGACCAATGAAATTTACAGTTCGTACACTCCGCCGATGTGCTTGTTTCTCACGACAGTGCGGGGTAGGGTGTTCCGTAAACTCCCAGGTAATTCATGTTTTAACCAGTGGGTTTAAAAACCCAAACATCTCAAATGGAAACCCATCAGAGATTCAATCTCGGCGTTCAGGGATCAAGTTTGTGCAAGTCACGTGTTTTTATCAAAAAATAATTGATTTATTTCCCTCCAAAAATAATTAATCTGTTTGAAACAAAATCAACAATGAAACAAGGCCCCAAGTAAAATAATTAAATTAATATAAACCGTTTATTCGATTTTAAAAGAAGGAAACCCGTTTATAAAAGATCATCATCATTGTCATCATCAAACACCCGTTCCTTTCTCAGATTCACCCTCCGTGTTCTTGAGATCGTTCAGAGTGAAAGAGCAGTTCTACTATTGAATATTCTTCATTTGTGACTCTTCCTGTGTCTTCCTCCTCACTTTCCTTTGGAGAGACCGGGTGAAGAAGATAAATCTTCAATTCCCTCGGATGAAATAAAAAAAAAAATATCACAATTTGTTCCTGTAAGAAACAAACTCATGACCTTTGGATTACAACACCTGGACTCGAACCCTGACGCTAAGAACCCGTGTGATCTTGGCAAGTGTGGAATAGAAAATCGGGAATTCATAAATATAATTATCTATCTGTCTATAATTCCAGCAATCTCTGTGTGTCTGTCTGTCTGTCTGTGTGTGTCTGTGACCGCTGTTTCTCGAGAACCACTAGTCTGATCGAATTGAAACTTGCCAGTTATATTGCTGGGGACCTGAGAATGTGACTTTTCAAGGTTTGATATTAATCGGACAAGTGGTTCCCAAGTTATGGCCATTTATTTAATAAAAACCAATGACAGGACACGGTGCTATGACGTCACAATTCTTCTTTGTTTTTGTTTTTTGCACGTACGGGCATGCGAGAGCGAAGGAACGGCCTGTGTGGTTGTTTGTGGCACGCGGTTTGAAAGTTTTGGTTTTTTTTGCACGTATGGCCACGCACGTACGGGCATGCGAGAGCGAAGGAACGGCCTGTGTGGTTGTTTGTGGCACGCGGTTTGAAAGTTTTGGTTTTTTTTGCACGTATGGCCACGCACGTACGGGCATGCGAGAGCGAAGGAACGGCCTGTGTGGTTGTTTGTGGCACGCGGTTTGAAAGTTTTTTTGTTTTTATTTTGCACGTACGGGCACGTACTAGTATTTAGAAATGAAGAAATCTCACCATCAAGCAATCGAACCCGAGTCTCCTGCATGATAGGCAGGAATATTCACTGCTCTCCCAGCAAGGATGACACACAAACCAGCGTTCTTCGTTCACGTGAAAGGACTAACTTAATATGTAAACGAACTGAAAAGTCCTTGATATCAAAATGAGTGATTCCTTCTCAAAGTGTTCATATTAAACCCGTAGAAGTCCGTGGTAAAATATCGTGATCGGAAAAAAACAAAAAAAAATCCTTCTATTCTTGCGTTGGTTCTAAGAGATCAATATGTGAGGGTCAGTGAGGGCTGTGTTGAGGTGTTTTGTGTACCTGGCGTGAAAACAAAAGAAGAGAGGAATATGAGTTTAACAAGTTATTGATTGTATTTTAAACCACTCCATTGGGTAAACTTACCATACATTATAGATCGATCGAGATGGGACATGATCTCTGCCAATCGGTCTCAGTTCGTTTGGGGTGGGGCCTCCCAGTTCAGGGCGGGGCTTCCCACTTCAGGGCGGGGCTTCCCAGTTCAGGGCGGGGCTTCCCAGTTCAGGGCGGGGCTTCCCAGTTCAGGGCGGGGCTTCCCACTTCAGGGCGGGGCTTCCCAGTTCAGGGCGGGGCTTCCCAGTTCAGGGCGGGGCTTCCTACTTCAGGGAGGAGCTTCCTACTTCAGGGAGGAGCCTCCCAGTTCAGGGCGGGGCTTCCCAGTTCAGGGCGGGGCTTCCCAGTTCAGGGCGGGGCTTCCCAGTTCAGGGCGGGTCTTCCCCCATTCAGGGAGAGACCCGCCATCTTGTTCACTCCATGGAGCCTGTCTTGCAAGGTTCATGCTTTCTTATTCTCTCACAGCTTTATATTTAACTCTTTTTCGATATCTCATTCCATTTTTCGAAGTCACTAACGTGGTTTATGACTTGGTTGCGGAAGAAAATTAACGTTTTCAGACAAAAATGCATTTTCAGTGTAATTAAGGCCTGTGATATGAAGTGCACTCAGACTCCGTCACGGCTCGACGTGAACTCGAATTCACCTTCTCATTTCATTTTAATGTCGTTAAGATGGTTCAAGTTTCAGCAAAAGGTGAGAAATTCTAATAACCGTTTTGAATGTCTGATGGGACGTGATGTGGGGAGGGGGAGTACGATTGTGAGGGGAGGGTAACAGTGAGAGGAGAGGAGGGAGGGGAGTAGAAGGGTGAGTGTAGGGGGAACAGTGAGGAGGGGGGGAAGAAGCGTGAGTGAGGGGAGAGGAGGGAGGGGGAGTATAAGGGTGAGTGTAGGGGGAACAGTGAGGGGAGAGGAGGGAGGAAGAGTAGAAGAGTGAGGGTGGGAGGAATAGTGAGGGGAGAGGAGGAAGGGGGAGTAGAAGGGTGAGTGTAGAGGGAACAGTGAGGTTCGAGGAGGGAGGAGGAGTAGAAGAGTGAGGGTAGGAGGAACAGTGAGGGGAGAGGAGAGGGGAGTAGAAGAGTGAGGGTAGGAGGAACAGTGAGGGGAGAGGAGGAAGGGGGAGTGTAGGGGGAACAGTGAGGGGAGAGGAGAGGGGAGTAAAAGAGTGAGGGTAGGGGGAGTGTCAGAGGGAGGGTAGGGAGAACAGTGAGAGGTGGTTGCCAAGCTGAGTACACAGGTAAGCCAGGTGCCAAACATCGTTTACCCTCTTAGCATTTACACGTATAAACCTCTTACACTCATGTTAAGTTTATCCTCTTCCACATTCTGTGTGTTTTGTGTGCAATGTCGAGGCTCGTATGAGAGCTAACACACAGAACGTACAACAAAGGGAGCAGGTGGGGAGAGGAAGAGTGAAGGACAAAACAGTGTGAAACAGAGACATGAGGAGATGTGTGGAAGGGAGAGGGATGGGACGGGGAATACAAGATAATAAGGGAGAGGGGAGAGCAGTACTCCATCAGGCTGCGGATGAAAGCTTTGTGTGCGGTCAGGAGCTCAGGTGTGCCAAGGAAGGACTTTGGACGATGGAGGATGCCCAGTCGGCGACTCGCCTTGGAGACCCCCTTGGGAATACCTTTGTGTGATTCGTTGGCTGTTACTGGTCAGATTGTGGTCATGTTCACCTTCTGAATTCTGTGAGCCATAAAGCAATGTCATGGGTTGTAACAACACAAAGCATCCCCTCAATCCTCTGTTGTTCAGGCCCTGACCTGTATGGAGCGGTGCAGTTGTGATCCCATACAGATGTTTTGTTTTTCTATCTATAATTCCAGCAATCTCTGTGTGTGTGTCTGTCTGTCTGTCTGTCTGTCAATACAGCAGTTGTTGAATGATCAATGAAAGGACTTCTTCAAGAGGGTTGTTGAGAAAGTAGATGGGGGTGGGCTTCCACACCTCCTCTCCCCTCCCCTCCCCGAAGTGATACTTGTTGAGGTTGAATAGATTACAAATGGACTGTGACGATGGAGTATGTAAGTAGTTTACTTCAAAGAGGAAACACGAAGTGGAGGAAACCACATCCTGCACGTGTGCAGTGTTCACAGCTGTGGGGTCCGTGGTATGTTCGCCAAGTTTGTGGTACGGCGGTGAATTTACTCACTGCAGAGTGAACATAACATTCAATCTTCGTCTTTTAAGTGAGTTATAATTATAATAATTTGGAATCAGAACATTCACGGACATCAGAGGGACGGTCCATAAATATTTATTTGAAGAAGAGGAACCTCACGGCGCCGAAGGACGTCAGTAAGCATGAATGTTAAATAAATAATAAATGATGGTGTTTTAAAGGATTTCATTTAATTTAATTTTCAATTTTTGTTTTCGTGTGAGAATTCCAGAGGGTGAGATTCGAGTATGGAGAGGCGTTCGAGTATGGAGGAACACGAAGGAGAAAATGTGGACACGGCAGATGATGTTTTGGGAATGTTAGGAGGAGTGGACGTGCCAAAAGGTAATGAAGACTCTTTGGGAGGAACAGATGGAGAAGAATATGTAATGGGGGAGACGGTTGGTGGTTTGAGTGGAGGAGAGAGGGTCAGGTGCGCTGCACAAACAAATATACAGAGAGGTTGGGAACTCAGAGAGTTGGTGTATGTGGAGCCAGGTAGTGTGTTTGAAATCTCAGGTGTTGCTTATGGGGTTGGCACATCAGAGAGTCATGGGATCGACATGGCGGAGACTGCAAGGAAAGATCAGCGTTGTGCAAAACCACGAGAAAGGAGTTCTTGGTTCTGGAAAATTCTCCGTGTCAAGCAAGAATCGAAGGATGATGAGTTGGAAGAGAAATATTCTGATGATCACGAGAAGGTGAATGAAGTGGGGAGAGCTGTTGAGAATAAAGGTGAACAAACGGTGAGCGGTGAAGATGTGCGAAGAAAGGTGGGAGAAGGAGATAGTGTCCAAAATATAAAATCACATCAAGATGGTGAAACAATTGGAAAATCAGATCAAGGTGGTGAAACAAATAGAAAATCAGATAAATATGGTGAAACAATTCGAAAATCGGATCAAGATGGTGAAACAAAGAGAAAATCAGATCAAGATGGTGTAACAAACAGAAAATCGGATCAAGATGGTGAAACAAATAGAAAATCAGATCAAGATGGTGTAACAAATAGAAAATCAGATCAAGATGGTGAAACAAATAGAAAATCGGATCAAGATGGTGAGACAAAGAGAAAATCAAATCAACATGGTGCAACAAAGAGAAAGGCAGATCAAGATGGTGAAACAAAGAGAAAATCAAATCAACATGGTGCAACAAAGAGAAAGGCAGATCAAGATGGTGAAACAAAGAGAAAATCAGGTCAAGATGGTGAGACAAAGAGAAAAGCAAATCAAAATTGTGCAACAAATAGTATATCAAATCAAGATGGTGCAGCAAATAGAAAATCAAATCAACATTGTGCAACAAAGAGAAAGGCAGATCAAGATGGTGAAACAAAGAGAAAATCGGATCAACATGGTGAAACAAAGAGAAAATCGGATCAACATGGTGAAACAAAGAGAAAATCGGATCAAGATGGTGAAATAAAGAGAAAAGCAGATCATGATGGTGCAACAAAGAGAAAATCTGATCAAGATGGTGAAACAAAGAGAAAATCAGATCAAGATGGTGCAACAAAGAGAAAATCGGATCAAGATGGTGAAACAAAGAGAAAATCAGATCATGATGGTGAAACAAAGAGAAAATCGGATCAAGATGGTGAAACAAAGAGAAAGTCAGATCATGATGGTGAAACAAAGAGAAAATCGGAGCAAGATGGTGAAACAAAGAGAAAAGCAGATCAAGATGGTGAAACAAAGAGAAAAGTAGATCAGGATGGTGCAACAAAGAGAAAATCAGATCAAGATGGTGCAACAAAGAGAAAAGCAGATCAAGATGGTGCAACAAAGAGAAAAGCATATGGATTGTTGGAAGGAGAGACAAGGAAAGAAATTGCTGACGAAGGAGAATTGGATGCAGAGCCAATGGATACTCCAATTGCAGCAGCAACAACACCAGCAGAAGAAGAGGATGATGATGAAATATCTTCCTTGTATAGTGCGGTGTCTGGGAAAGGTGGTAAGAGCCTTGCTACCTGCTTTGTCTTTGTTGGCTGTGTATCTTTCTTTCCTCAATTGTTACTCCAAACCCTGCTGTCCGAGCGGTGAATCTGCATAACGGGTTCATCACCTTTTTGAGGAACGTCAAATATATAAGAAATAGAATTGTAAAATCAACAAATTGGTGGAACTTCAACTTTGATCTGAGTCGTAATTTTTACTTACAACCGAGATTGCATATCGCCTTTCGAACATATCTGACACCTCCGGGCACACATTGTCCCAGAAGTATTGGATGCTTTCATCTTAGAAGGTGTATGTCGCTCACACAGGAAGTCATGATCGAAAGAGTCTTGTTCGTCATTAACTTTTCTCCCATGATGCTCTTTAATATGGACATCCTTGACATGTGATCATCACGATATTGTGAATCCAATCGTCTCTGAATATCAATATCAACAGACTTTTGTGTTCGTGTTCACAACAAAAGGCATTGCCTGAACTTTTCCTCCCTCGTGTTATCTCACTTGCCACCATCTTGATTTTCATCACTGGCATGAGAGGAGGAAACATTTGATGACTGATGCAGGTTACCAACACCTCAACATTTATCAACATGCATACATGTCTTTCCCTATTATAAACAAAACTTCACATCGCATTTGAACCCGTTTTGAAAAACATGACAATCTACGTGAAATAACCGTTTAGTACCCACAGTGAGATTCAAGGAGAAACTCCACTTTTTGTTCTAGATAATCATTAAGGAATGACATTCCACTGAAGACTTGAAGAATAGTTCATAACATACTGTACCTGCCAACGTCTCTGTGAATTTATGCCTTCGTTGTATGAAGCATTCTGGGTATTACCGCGAAGGCAAAGAATGGTGTAGAACCCTCACAGCTCGCTCCTGCAAACCTAAGCCACACTCTCCCTTTTCCGGAGGCACGTCCTCTCCTCTCCTCCGGAGCAGATGCCGGGAATGGGACGGGCGGTTTCCCTGTCAGAGCATCTGGGACCTTAATAATCACGAAGTGCCCAACTGGACACCACACAGTATTTTCTGTCTTGTCTTTCCCTCTTTATCGCTCTGTTGTGGTGTGTCTGATGGCTTTAAGGACGTAGTTATTTAAGGATCTCTGTGTGTTGGTTGGTTTCGGCGGGTGTGACAATCAGTCGGGACAGAGGCAGCTTAAGAGTTTTTGGAGCCCGAGCACAAAAATATATATATTTGGCCCAAAAAAGAGAACTCCGTGTTATTGCCACACTCGCTTAGCCGACGTTGCTTTTGACTGTACCACAAAAATCCGGAGGAATTCCCATGTTTTATTGCCTTTTCCCCCCTTGGAAAAGTAAATGCCGTGTTGAGGTGTTTCATTGTCAATCATCTTGCTAGCACTTGCCAAGCCAGCCGTTCCTTATCAACCATTTCGATGGAGTGCTTCCTTGAGTGCTTAAGCCAATTGTTGAGCACTCAACAAGCTGATTGAACACACCTCTGTACTTGCAGGGGTGTGTTCAGTTACCAAAGTTTTATTTTCTTATTTTTTTTGCACACGTACACGAAGCTTGTGGAAGGACGAAAAGTTTCTTGTGGTTTACTCGCCAAGTTGCTTAAGCACTCAAGTAAGCAGTCCAACGAAACCGTTGATAAGTTATGACTGGCTTGGCAAGCGATAGCAAGCTGATTGGTTATTGAACACACCTCAGCACGTGTGCAAGACCGAGGACCCTTTTCTGGTTCTGCCGTTTGTGGAACAGAAAAGTTCATTTCGGATTATTTTCACCCTTTTCCTCTCTTGTTGATCTTTTTCTGCTGTTCAGCTCCGCTGGGGTCGTTTCGTTTCATCCTCGGGACAGGTGATCTGTTTTTTAAAATCGTAACGTTCCACCGTGCGCACCGGTTAGTCCATTTACTAAAGAGGGTTGTTTTGTGATTGTACAATAAATTGTCGTGTGGATTTGTTTAACAATATCGACATGTATCAACATGACGAATTAAATAAATTTTTTTATCGTGATTATTGTTGTATTTGGATGCATGAAATGTAATTATTATTCCACTTGCTTTCTCGATGAACCGAACCTCACCCCGTAATCTTGTAATAGTTCTGTCGAGTTAAACATCAGGGAAAACGTGTTTTAAATCATTCATGACGTCACAGTGCTTTCTTTCATTGAGATGGAGCATTCCCTTTGCACTGTGTTTATCACCACTCACAAGGTGATATGGTTTGTTGGCAAAGTGAACTCCACCCTTGGAGCCCTTTCTCTAAAGATTGTGAACCAGGATGGGTCGTGTGGGGCCCCATGTTACTGCACGGGTTGCATTGCCCTCACGCTGGCTCTGCTCATAACCCGTATCGAGCTCGGGGTCCCCCCCCCCCTTGAGCTGAGGGCCCTGGGCACAGCCCTGCATTAATCCGCCACTGGGTAGGACTAAGGGGGTTTGAGAGTGTTGTGTTTACTTATTACATACTTGATTGCCTTCCTTGTGTTCCCTTCCACATGACCATTGTTCCTTTATTTAATAGTCCTGCTCTCAGGCTTGAATTCTGGATGTTGTGATGATTAAGAAAGACTCGTTGAGGGATAATTGGCTGCAGCATGTAATGCCGCATATCAGACCACGTTAGGCATCGGGCTTGCTCAGCCAAAGTAGCATCACGATGTGCGATGCCTGATCGGTATAACGCTGGGCCAATTCGGCACTTCCAATCTGTACGCTATCATGGCCTTGTACATGTCATCTGGCAGGGAAGACCCCGAAGCAGTCGACCATTATGGTCACATTGAGCTGACTCACCGGATTTGATGGCCGGACGACCGTAACAATACATTTTGTCACATCGTGAGGGATACAGCATGTCCCCTCTTCCTCATTTCGTTTTAAAAATATTTTTACCACTGATCTCCCATGAATGCCCTCTTTATTTATGCCCTTCTCATTGTTTTATCTATTTTCTTTTGATCCACTTTGTGTCCTGAAACAGATTTAAGACGACGTAAACGCTGTGCCTGTTTGAGGGAAAAGCAGATGCTTCCTCGCTGTTCACAGTGTATGACACCTCTTCAACCTGAGCAGACTGCTTTCAAGAGTGAACAATCGCAGGACCTCCTCTGCTCTCGTACCTGCGTCGTTAAATTCTTTGATCGACTACATGCTGAGGGGAAGCCACAACCAAGACGATGTGCCGGCTGTCATTGGTGAGATTTTGATAGTAAAGGGAAAGGAGTAAAATAAGGAACGTTGTGAACGGATTTGGACAAAATTTGGGGGAGAGGTTGAGTTTTTGACAAGGACGAAATGATTCGATTTTGGTGAAGATCCGGATCTGGATCCGAGAATTTGTATGCCTACGCCAACGAAGTCACTGGAGGCATGATGTTTTGGGGTTTCTGTCCAGCTGTCCGTCCGTCTGTCTGACTGTCCACGTGTCCGTCCGTGCGTGATTTGTTTTCATTACCGCAATAACTTAAGAACGGCTAAAGGGATCGAAGTCAAACTTGGTATAAGTATGCATAATGATGCAAATATGAACTGATTAGATTTTGGAGTCAAGAGGTCAAAGGTCAGAGGTCATGTTAGGTTAAAAAAAAATTCTGTTACAGTGCTAAAAATACCATATGTATGGGATGTTCTGAGCAATATAAAGATTGCAATCAGAAAGAAACACGAGTGTAAATAATTGGGAAATATTTTTGGAAAATCATCCACAAAGGCAAAAATCAAGCTGCAGAACCTGACGACTCTGGGAGAAAGAAGATGTCTTGAAAGAAAATGGGGAGTGCAGCAGATTTTGAAAATCCAGTGGAAGTATTAGACTTTCTCAAAGACTGCGTGCAACCCTGAAGGGTGGCAGAGCCACTCTTGTCCACTGGAGTTTTATAAATCTCTCTTTTCCAAATTATTACAACGAGCAGACATCGCCGCCCTCCAGGCGGGAGTACCATTCTCGGCCCGCCTTCGGTGGGCAACGTTCTGCGGCACACTCTTGGAAATGCACTTCATTATTTTGATCATTTTTGAAAGAAATTCTGTTAATCACAACATCTACTCCACGTCACAAGATAAAGGAAGATGATTTGTAGTACCGGCTCCCACCAGAGGTGGCACTATTTCCACCACATGTCAATTGTGGAGTTTCAGTGTCATCCACGCTTGTTCCATTGTAGTCAGATGACTGTGGTAGCTGATGAAAATGTTTACTGTAAAGAGGCTCCAACTTAAAATTCCTTACATTTGTCAGTTTTCTCGTGTGCCTGTCACATTCAGCAACCTTAATTGGTCTCGCCCCGGAGGGGTTGCGAGACGATTGTAACGCCCATCTGCCTGCCTGGCTGTGTGTACGTGTGCGTCTTTGTCGAAATATTTGCACTTTTAATTTTTTCCCCCCTCGAAACCGCTTATCTGATCGATGTGAAACTTTAAACATAGGAGGGAATCCTAATGGAGAATATTTTATTGATAACTCTGACGTCAGAGGTCACATGGTTTGGCAGCCATAGGAGATCAAGGGAAAAAATATGGTCATCTTCTCCAAAACCGCTCAACGAAAAACTATGAAACTTGGCATGTGTCATCAACTCCCCATGGCGCTACACCTTTGGCGCCACACCATGGCGCGACGTGTGTCAAACCACACCTTTGGTCTTCTGGGGTGATGATGATGATGTCATTGGTGAAATGGTATTCCAACCATAATTGGTTTATTCAAAATCCTTTTCTGAAAAATCTGACAATTCATGTATCTGATGCGAGTGAACAATTAATTTTTTGACGTTAGCGGTCACGTTGTTCGGCAGCCATATTGGATTGAAAATACAAACGTTAAAAATCTTATTCTCCAGAACCGCTTAACAGATCAATGCGAAACTTCATACATATGATCGACGAGTCACAGAGAATATATATTTTTAAAATTCAACCTCATAGGACACATGGTCTGGCAGCCATGTTGGATTTACCTTTAAAATCACACCTCTCAAACTGCTGAACCAATGGATGCAAAACGTTAAGTAGATCATCAATTACCACTGGGAATACAAGGGTGATTATTATTAATGTCATCGGTCACGTGGTTTGGCAGCCATATTGGATTTAACTAAAACCTAAAATAAATTCCTTCTCTTAAATTGCTTCATTCAATGATCCAAAATTTCATACATATAATCGACCGGCCAGGGGAAATATATTTTTAAAATTTTAACATCACAGGTCACATGGTTTGGCAGCCATCTTGGATAAATGGAAAAATTTGTACATCTTCTCTGAAACCATCACTTCGTCATCGCAGACAGATCGGTTGTTTCTGTCTTCTACCGCCTCCTTTCTGGCCTTGCACCCACTGCTCTTTCCGTGCCCCCCCCCCCAAGGATTCTGCAAAGCTCACATGGTCCACCATCAAGCCCTTCTGGTGAAACTACCTAAATCCAGGATCACTGCTCACCTCCACTCATTTGTTCCTCTTTTTTCTGCCTGTGGAACCAATTTCCACATCTTCAATCTTGTTCTTACCTCCAGCTCTTCAAGACAGCTCCTCACCACCACCTGAGATCGTCCCCAATCCAAAACCATGATATTTTCTACCCTTGTTAACCCACTCCTCCAAACCCAACCCAAATCCCTCCTTCCAAATTTATAGTTTTCCCTCCTGAGAGTTCCCTTTTGTATCCAACTTGTCCATCCCGTGCATCTTCTCATGCCCCCCATTCCTCCCCACCTTGGCTTTCTGCTCTGCTGTTGGTGTTTCCCGCCTCTCTCTGCTGTTGATTGCAAATTTTGTCCTGTGAGTCCTGATCCGTTCAGTATCCGAATCCGAGATCTTCCACGAGCCTCGACTATGTATACCAAAAAAATCCGACATTGTGTGATCCTTTGTCCTGTTTTCCTCGTCGTGAAAGCTTACAGTGTCTCTACTGTCTTGCATTCAATATACGAATCCAGTTGGTTCACGAGTCAGTAAGTGACCACTATATTCGTTATGGGTGTGTGCGTGTCTGTCTGTCTGTCGGTTTGTCTGTCTGTCCCGCGCATAACTCCGTGGGTTTTGATCCGATCCTGATAAAATTTGGGTGGGAGGTTTATATCATGATCTCGTTGTGTTTTCCTGAGAATGGTGGGCGGAGCCACGCCCAAAAAACATGTGTTTTTAGGGGGTAGCCGGTTTCAAGTTACATCTTCTCCGAGGGGGTTTGTCGAATCTGGCAGGGGTTTTCGGTATTTGGTTAGCCCAATGGCACCTGCATAGCATAGCTCGATTTTTCATTTTCGTCCCAACGTCAAGGTCACAAGGTCACAAACTTAGACAATGTCCAAAAAATCAATAAATTGGGCATTGAGCTCCTGGGGTCTTCAACTGTTTCGAATGAAAGTTGGAATGCAAGTAGTGCTCTTCGAGTACTACAACTTTCATCATTTACGTTTTTCCCGATTCCCGCCAGTTTGCCCGTGGCGTCCCCTCGAAGGTCAAAAAATAAAAAAGGCGAACCGTGTACATTGCTCCTGAACCATCGCCGTCTCCAGACTTGTCAAGGTTTATAATGAGCAAATTCACGAGGATTGTCCTTATAAATTCAACATCTTGGCTTCCTGTAGCGATTGTATTTGGCATTGAGCATTAGTTTATAGTTTGACAAATCTTTATCCACAGTTACAAAACCACATTGTGTAAAATGCACAATTACTTCCAACTACACCTTTTCCCAAAATAACAGGCTCAGAAATTCCATTGTTTCTGTCTCAGAGTGGACATCCTCAGGGTCTGCACGGACTTTCTTTGCTCTTACTCTGTTGGAGTAAACTGGGAGAGGAAGGGTGGGGGAGGGGTTCTCGATGTTACTTATTAATTATTTCAAAATTTTTTTCGAAGTTGTGTTTTTTCAAGTTGCTGTTCTACTATTTGTGTGTATGCCATATAAAAATGAAAAACCAAATTGAAATTTTGATTCTTGATCTGTGTTCAGTGAAATGCAGCCAGGTGGTCGACAGAGTGTTGTTGCTGAAGTCCCTGATGGCGACACTTTCCTGGAGTTCTGCAGTTGTGGCTGCCTGGCCCGACATGAAGAGGGAAACGCAGTTACTGGTGTGGCTCAGCCTTTTGTTGGTGGTGATGTACATGGGAAGATTTCTCAGGTGTGCCCCAGAGTCATCTTCTCCCTTGCACAAGAAGTTGCATTTATATGTGGGGTGTTCAACAAATATTTTTTTGCTTTTTCAAAACAAAATATTGGCTCTTGGAAGAGTGAGATGACAGAGGGTAGATGGCAAAGCATAAATGGTGGGGTGGTGGGACGAACGGATGGTCTCCGAACCTCAGAGAGTGCTGCAATACCGATGTCCAAACGCTTAAGCTCAGATGATAACAGAGACAGGTGATACTCCTCTCTTAGGGATAGAACATTCCAGGTACCCACCCGAAGGGACCGCCTCAGGTTAACCCAAGGAGACTGCCATCTGGTGGACGACGCCTCAGCACCACCCCGACACACACGACCGTAATCTGACCCGGGAAGGTTATCCCGTGGTTTTCCTCCTTTCATCAAAGAGTGGGGGTCCCGAAGGCTTTACCCCAATCCCGTCATCTTGGGAGCTGCCCTGTGAAGGGCAGCTACGCAGGAGGTACTCCCACGGAGTGGGTTTTCAGATTTCTTTTCGCATTTGGAATGTTTTGCGGAATTACGGGTTTTCGAATTCGAATTACGAATTACGGGAATTACGAAAAACAGAGTTCCGAGGATAGTTCATTGCTGGACTCGTTCTTGGTAAAGATACACTTCTCTCTCAAGCCGATTTTGAAAATAAAGATAGGGAGAGGCAAATTTAAACTTTCGAAAATAACAATGCCGACTCTCTAGAACTGGCTGAAACTCCAGACATCAAGCAATCCTATGCAATGTCAATAATGGCTACTTATTTGCGCACTGGTCGTCATGAAAAAAATGAGAACAGGAGTACATATCACCAAAGTTGATCAAGAGATACAAGTTGAGCGACAGTGAATTCTGGATATTGACCCTCTGCTAACTCTTACAAAGATGAAAGATGACCTGCAAGATGCCCTGCCAGACAAACCAACTGTATCTCCCAGCACCGTTGCTGGAACCCTTGAAGGCATGCTGTTACGGAATAATAAAAATTAATTGGAAATGGTGTGAAGGTAGATAGTGCGGTAAAAGGTAAATGAAATTAAAGAGCGAGAATTGCTTTGTAATAATACATGTCCTCTCGCGGTCCCAATGAAAGTTCGGGAGATAAAAATTTGTTTGCGTTTAACACACACTTGAGCCGATACCGGAATCAAAATGAAGAATAAGAAACTCGAACGCACTGCGTTTCTTTCGTTTCTAGGCTTTGCTTATCGTCATTAAAAAATAACCTGATGCACATACATGAAGCAAAAACATGCGTACAGCTTCTGTGCATAAAGGAAATTCAGGACAGCTGATCAGGAAAAATAGGGAGCGGCTGATGTCCAAGTGGCTTCACGAATTACTTTGAAAAAGGCTGTGTTTATATTCTGGGCGCACCAAATTTTGTCAATGTGAATTTGACTTTGCAAGAACAACATCATATGAGAAGGCTTTGACCAGGGCCTTTGGGGATGAAAACAGCTTGGCTCTTCTCGGCCATATGGGTGAGACTGCTGTTTTTGTTTGTTTGTTTTTTTGGAGTTTTTCACTCAATTTCTCAGTCTTTCTGCCTATCTTGCCGTTTCCTCCTTAGGCCAGGGGTGGGGGTTATTCGTGAATGGCCAAGGGTCACGTGAAGAACTTTGCAGAATGACGAGAGAGCAGCCGGTAGGCATAGAACGAGTACGGGCTGAGTGGAGAGAACTGGAGAACTCTTCACTGGACTTTGCGAAAAGAGAACACACAGCAAAGATGGAAAATGTAAAATTGAAGAGAGAACTGGAGAGCTCTTCACTGGACTTTGCGAAAAGAGAGTACGCAGCAAAGATGGAAAATGTAAAACTGACGAGAGAATTGGAGAGCTGTTCATTGGACTTTGCGAAAAGAGAGTACGCAGCAAAGATGGCAAATGTAAAACTGAAGAGAGAACTGGAGAGCTCTTCAATGGACTTTGCGAAAAGAGAGTACGCAGCAAAGATGGAAAATGTAAAACTGCAGAGAGAACTGGAGAGCTCTTCACTGGACTTTGCGAAAAGAGAACACGCAACAAAGATGGAAAATGTAAAATTGAAGACAGAACTGGAGAGCTCTTCACTGGACTTTGCGAAAAGAGAGTACGCAGCAAAGATGGAAAATGTAAAATTGAAGACAGAACTAGAGAGCTCTTCACTTGACTTTGCGAAAAGAGAGTACGCAGCAAAGATGGAAAATGTAAAATTGAGACAACTTCTGAAAAATGAGAAGGAACTTTTGAAAATGAAATGGGAGCGGGTAGTCTTACCTTTGGAAAGGGAGCAATTTCAAAGAAAGTGAGTATACTGGATGATGGAGGTTGGACAGGATTGAATGATGGTAATAGCTAGTTTGCTATCGTGTGGAGCCTGTGGCTGCTGATTGCTTCATTTTATGGGGGCGTGCCTTTGTCACTGATGCAGTGACCTCCATTACAAAATGGCCACAGTGAACATGTTGCTCATGACGGAAATATAATAAAAACTTTTTTTTGTGACTTTAGTCGATGAATACGTTGTTGTTTTTATGCAAATTATAACGATTTTAATTGCAAGCAAATATGTCATCTTTTTGTGGGCAATCCTGTGCATTTATGTAACAGTCTAAAAATCGCACACGTGTCCGAAGGAAGCAGTTCAGTTAGGCATTTTTATAATGAAATAGACAAAGCCTTGAAACGAACAAAACCCATTTCGAATTACCCTTAAGAAACCCCTAATAATTATCTTTTAGAAGCCCCGAATAATTACCCTTTAGAACCCCTTCAAATTACCCTCGACAGCCCCTTAGGAATACCCTTTAGAAAGCACTAGAATTACCCTTTGGGACCCTTTAGAATTATCTTTTAGAACTCTTGAAAATTACCCTTTAAAACCCATTTCGAATTACCCTTAAGAAACCCCTAATAATGATCTTTTAGAAGCCCCTAATAATTACCCTTTAGAACCCTTTCAAATTACCCTTTACAACCCCTTATGAATACCCTTTAGAAAACACGAGAATTACCCTTTGGGACCCTTTAGAATTATCTATTAGAACCCTTGAAAATTACCCTTTAAAACCCATCAGAATTACCCTTTTAGAACCCATTAGAATTTCCCTTTAAAAGCCTTGAGAATTATCCTTTAAAAGCCTTTAGAATTACACTTTAGAACAAACTAGACTTACCCTTTAAAACACTTTAGAATTACCCTTTAGAACCCAGTAGACTTACCCTTTAGAACCCTTTCGACTTTTTTGTTTTATTTTTGTATACCTTGTCGAAGCTCGTTTGAGAGCTAACACACAACGCATATCAAGGGGGGCATGAGACAAGAGGGGAGGGAGTGGGAAGGACAAAACAGTGGGGGAACAGAGACATTAGATCTGTGGAAGGGAGAGGGATGGGACGGGGAACATGGGGAATAGAAGATGGACATTACAGGGACTTTCATGAAGGAAAGCAGGGAATTTTAAGGAGGTGGGCTTGCGTGGATTATCAGGGATAGAAAAGATCGAGGATTTGGATGGGGGATGATAAGAGGTGGTGGTAAACAGCTGTTTTGAAGGCCTGGAGGAAAGAATGGGAATGAATAGAGTGAGGGAGTTTATTCCAAAGGCGGGAAAAAAGAGGAATGAAAGAGTGAAGATGAGCAGTGATTCGTGATTTTGGTAGTTTTACCAGAAAGGGTTTGATGGCGGACCATGAGCGCCCTGCGGAAATGTGGTGGGGACAAATCGCAGAGAGAGCAGGGGGGGCGAGGCTGGAGAGGAGACGGTAGAAGACAGAAAGACCACCGACTAGCCTGCAGTGATTGAGTGAGAGGCCCAAAGACTCAGCCTCATTGCGAGAGATGCCAATGATCCGAAATGCTTTGGTTTCTACAGCGTGAAACCGAGAAAGGTGGGAGGCAGGAGCACCAGCCCAGAGCGGAGATCAGTACTCCATCAGGCTGTGGACAAAAGCTTTGTAAGTGGTCAGGAGCTCAGGTGGGCCGAGGAAGGACTCTGCACGACGGAGGATTCTCAGTCGGAGACTAGGCTTTGGAGGCGAGGTTTGAAATGTGGCTTTCCCAGGAAAGGTCATGGCAGATAGTGAGACCCAGAAGCTTGTAATAAAGGACTTCTTCCAGAGGATTGTTGAGAAAGTGGATTGGGGGGGGGGGTTCTAAACAGTCCTTTCGCAGAGACATAGTGAAAGTGTGAGATTTGTCCGGATTGAAAGACATGTTCCACGTGTTGGACCAGTTTGTGATTTTATCCAGATCTGCAGTGAGCAAAGAAGCTGCTGCTTGCCTGGTCTGAGGGATGACCGATGGTACGGCAGAGGGTGGAGTCATTAGCAAATCGATATAGAGGATTTTCCAGAGAGTCGGAGAGATGATTGATGAAAACCAGAAAAAGAACAGGGCCCAGAATGCTACCTTGAGGAACTCCAGCCTGGACAGGAAGAGGGGATGAAAGAACTCCATTTAGAACTCCAAGAACTCCAAAAAGGATAATTTCTAAAGAACAAGAAAGAACTCCAAGACTTACCCTTTCTAACCCTTTAGAATTACCATTTAGAACCCATTAGACTTACCCTTTATAACCCCTTAGAATCACTCTTTAGAACCCTTTAGAATTACCCTTTAGAACCCTTTAGAATTACCCTTAAGAACCCTTTAGAATTACCCTTTAGAACCCTTTAGAATCACTCTTTAGAGAATCACACCCTTTAGAATCATTAGAATTAGAACCCTTTAGAATTACCCTTTAGACCCCATTAGACTTACCCTTTATAACCCTTTAGAATCACTCTTTAGAACCCATTAGACTTACCCTTTTTAAACCTTTAGAATCACTCTTTGGAACCCATAAGACTTACCCTTTAAAACCCTATAGAATTACCCTTTATAACCCATTAAACTTACCCTTTAAAACCCTTTAGAATTACCTAGATTGGTGTTTAAACCGAGTTCGTAGGTTAAATCAATTTTGAGTTCAGCTGTCAGAAAATAATTTGAAGAATGACAAACGGGCACCGATGGGGCTCATTGTTCTTGTTCAGCGATGATGTCCCAAAGTCTAATGAGTGTGATCGGATGAGGGATTCTCCGCACATGACTGGTCGGCCATTGATCAGTTTTTAGTGAACAGCTTGATGGATCATCTTGAGGATTCATGTTGTCTTGAGTGAAAGGAGTGTCCGGGCCATCCCTACTTTAGAAGTTTACCGATTTCTTGATATTCATCACAAGTTAAGGTCCAGCCTTGGAGACCATTGCAGTTGAAACTATAACGGGCACTCAGTAGAGCGCATACCTTCGCCAACGCTACATCCCCCCCCCCCAGAAACCGTTGATTGTGAGGGTATTTAATCCCATACCACATCTGCCATCTCATATGTGTTATGATGGCTTAAAAACATTAAATTTCCAACTGTTTGACACTGATTCATGTACATTGTGCAATTTCTGTATGAACTCCCTGACCTTTTTGGGTGTCGGTGTCAAGTCAATCTGATGACAACTGGTCACATTATAAGATATTATTTTCTGGCATGTTAGGGGCATTTAGCACACACGAGTTTCTGTTTTTTCTACATAAGTTATTTATTGTGAACAAACATTCATTGTACAAAAATGACGATTTTGACCTTTTCATGACCTCGACCTTGACCTTTGTACTCTTAATCTTGTAATTGGTATTAGAGTGTGGGGAACAGAACAGTCAACATTTTGGTCTTGGTTTCATGCAAATCGGATAAGAATTGACCGTGTTATGACTAAAACCGCACATTTTGCAATGTCGTGACCCCCCTGACCTTTGACTCCCAACCGCTAATAAGGGTTATTACGTCATTGTGTCATGTCACATATCACAAGATGGGGCATTGAATTCTGAACATTTTGGCATTAGTTGCATGCAAATTGGATACAAATTGACCGCGCTATGGTAAAAAGACGATTTTGACCTTTTCATGACCTTGACCTTGACCTTTGACCCGATCGCTCCCAAATTCTAATCAAATGGTCCTCGGATAATAACCAATCATCCCACCAAATTTGCTGCGATTCAGTTCAATACTTTTGGAGTTATGCGAATAACAAACAAACAAACACATATTCACAAATAAATAAATAAATAAATAAATACACAGCGATCAAAACATAACCTTCACAACAAAGTTTGCGAAGGTAAAAAGGGCTGAACGTCACATCCCATCGGCTGCGTGCTTCGCGACCAGGACAGCCGTTCACAGTGACGTCACATTCCCACGGAAATCGAATTTGCACCAATATCGATGAAGACTCCGGATGAATCATCGTCAAAAGTGTCGAAAGCTTTTTAACGTTGATCAAAAAAACAAAAATCGTTCATATTAATAGGAGAAAAATATTATTATTAATGACGTAGTGAAGTGATTCGGGTTATGAAACAGACGTCTGTGTTGTGTGTGGATCCGAGGAGAATCCTTCCTCTCGTGCCTCCACGTTTCACCTTTCCTCATCGGTCATTTACCATCCGTCAGAAGTTGTCGCCACGCCCTCCACTATGTTGACCAATCAAAGATCGTTCTGAACCAGAGCTCGTCAGAATGCAGTACAAGGTACATCGCCGAACGTGATTGGTCCGACGGTATCACGTGCCGCCGAGTATGGGCGATGCAGCACGAGGTACATCACGAACATGATTGGTCCGACGGTATCACGTGCCGCCAAGTATGGGCGATGCAGCACGAGGTACATCGCGAACATGATTGGTCCGACGGTATCACGTGCCGCCGAGTATGGGCGATGCAGCACGAGGTACATCGCGAACATGATTGGTCCGACGGTATCACGTGCCGCCGAGTATGGGCGATGCAGCACGAGGTACATCACGAACATGATTGGTCCGACGGTATCACGTGCCGCCGAGTATGGGCGATGCAGCACGAGGTACATCGCGAACATGATTGGTCCAGACTCCTGTTTGCTGGAATCCTCGTGCGTAACACCGCCCACACAACGCACGTGGTGTTTTCAGGTAACTTGTTCGTTCTCGTTAAATCCGTGAAGAGATTTTTTTTTTCTTTCTTGTTGAATCTGTGAGGAGATTATTTGTTCGTTCTTGTTGAATCTGTGAGGAGATTATTTATTTTTCTTTCTTGTTAAATCTGTGAGGAGATAATTTATTTTTCTTTCTTGTTGAATCTCAGGTTTCGGGTTTTTTATCGATCATCCTCACCCTTGTTCTCTTGTGTGGTGCTGCAGCCTCCTTCCAGCCCAAGGGATGTTTTTCCGAACAATGTGCCTGGGATATTTCTCCTTTGCCCTCCACCTGGTTTTCGTTTTGGGTTTCCGTAAGTCCCGTCATTCCATGTGCTCGTGGTGTGTGTCTCGTGCTGTCCGGGTGTGCACTGAATTCTTCCCATACCCACGTGGTGACGAGAGTGGTTGTGCGAGTTAGACCACACACACACACACACTCTCTCACACACACACACACACACACACACACACACACACACACACACACACACACACACACACACACACACACACACACACACACACACACACACACACACACTCACACACACACACACACACACACACACACACACACACACACACACACACACACACACACACACACACACACACACACACACACACACACACACACACACACACACACACACACACACACACACACACACACACACACACACACACACACACACACACACACACGCACACACTCTGCAGGTTTTGATGGAATATTTTAATTGGACGTTAAAGGCTGAAACATGACCTTTGACCCTTGTGTAGATTTTTCTTGTGATGAGAAGCCCCACTTCAGATGTCAGAGTGGGCAGTGTGTGAGTGCCAACTGGCGTTGTGACGGCCTCATTGACTGCAGCGACGGTAGTGATGAAGAACGTTGCCCTAAGTCGAGCTTCACCGGAGGAAACTTTGTTAAATTGTGGTTTTCAATGGAACTCAGTTGTGATTGTTACCCTCGTGAACTGGCTCAACAGATCGACGTGAAACTTTACGCGTGTGACGTCAGAGGTCACGTGGTTTGGCAGCCATATTGGATTGAAGAATGATATTAAATAGTGTTTTCTTTGGAACCGCTTAATCGATTGATGTGAAACTTCACAAATGTGATCTAGTTGTGATGGGGAACACATGTTTTAAATTTCAACTTCATCGGACGCATGGTCTGGCAGCTAGAATTATTAAATTTTTTGATATTGTTACGGCTGTGGAAATTCGCATTACACCATAAAGGGTCCTCAGGTGAGATATATCGGTAAGTTCATGTGTAGTTAGCCCAAACCCGTTGTGTAGAGGGAATATATGTGATCCATTCGGGCTGCGATTCTTCAGTTAGCCGGTTTTCTTTTGTTGTCGTTATTTTGGTGCAAGAACAACAACGAACATCGCCACAACCAACATCTCAACGATCACGCCATTCACTACACGACGCCAACAAACACGCCATTCACATCATGATGCCACCTTCCACAACTACGCTACCACCATCTTCGCCACTTGCCATTCAACGAGCACCGTGCAGTCACGATCCCCGCGGGACGGATGAAAGGAGCGGAGTGGCAGCAGCAACCAGGGTGCAAAGGGGCATCTCCCGCCCAAACCTCCCGCTGAAATATCTCCCGCCAAGATCTCCCACCCAAAACGCCCGTGCTTTGGCATGGGGGAGGTGCGATTTGAGCCAGAGGTCAAAGGTGAAAAAGGTGGGGGCCTGATGTTGGGGGAATAATTCCCTGGCCCCGAGCCAAAACTGACTTTCCTCGTCCACCGCACGGCGCGGGGAGGGGGTAACGAGAGGGCACGCCCCTTTTTGGGAAGCTTCCAGAATGGAGGTGGAGCCAGAACCGGGCGGAGCGAAGGGCGGAGTCCGACCCTACAAAAGGCGTGGGTGTGGAGAGTCCTTGCTCTTGGTTGGTTCGGTCGATTGTCGAGAGTTGTGGTGATTGTTCCTGGTCGGAGGTTCTGTTCGTTCGTCCCTGTCAGGCGGACGACACGTGCAGGCGCGAGGCATGAGCGCAGTGGACCCCACCGGAGGGACTCGGAGTTACGGTCGCCAAGGACTCGACACACTAAGGGAAGTCGCGACTTTGTTTTCTTTTGGGGTTTTGTGTAAATGTCTGTGGGTGGCGCCAGTCTTGAAAAGTAGAACTGTTATAAGTGTTGCCATGTAAATCATATTCGGTTGTAGATCTGCTTGCTTTTATTGTGTTTTCTTGCTTGACGGTAATATACGTGCCTTCCGTGCTTCCGTAATAAATGTGCTGGTCCAATTGTTCCCCGTTTTGCTTCGTCTTTTCTTTTTGTTGAATCTCCATCTTGCATCACGTAAGGGATTGATTGGTAGTGCGTTTAAAACACCCAGTAAATAATCTGAACCGTCAAGGTCGACGATAACTCCGCTCGGTTATCCCTGTAGCACGGAACGAGCCGCTTAAGCGGTTCGTGTCCGGAGTCGACCTGTGGCGTGGTGCAACTCCTCGGTACAACTCGGCTACTTCGGTAAATCGACCATTCGGCGATCGGACTCTATTTCGCGCGGGTAGAATGCGGACTGAGTTGTGCTGAGGTTAAACCCCCACCTGTGACTAGCTCCCGGCGTTGTTCCGAGAGGGTCACGACTGAATTGCACGTTCGGTGGGCGAAGCGGCCACGATTGGCTACACGCGGTCGTTCGCACGCCGGCGGGGCGCGAATTCATAACAATATATATTTTAATTTTTTTTAATCAGGCTCACTTGGCTGTGCCTGGATGGGTTTGAGGGTGGAGGAGTAGCATCTGAAATGTGAATCCTATCCAGGTTCCTCCTGATGACGTCATCTTTGCTTTCTGCTTTAATGCTTTTGGTATGGAGTAACTCACCATTTCTCTACAGGAGGACGAAATACGTCAACAAATCAAGTAGTGGGCACGAAATGGATGCCAGTTTGTAAAGAGCAAGGCAAGGTGCCAGACTGGATTTAAAACACACAAGATGTCCGTTGGAATGTTCTAACTTGCTCTTTCTGTTGAGGTTCAAAGTGTCATCTCATAAATACAATTTGTCGTCTGTCTCGATGTTCACGTTTTTTGCAAAGACCGCACTGGGTTGACAACCACCACATTCAGCACACAGACCAAGTCTGATCCAGGGATTGTCCTCACGGTATTTTCATCCACCACCTCAACCTTTAAAGACCCTTAATAATCCTAAGATCCCAAAGACCTCTTAAGATCCCCAACACCCTTAAAGACCATTAAGAGCCTGAAGACCCTTAAATACCCCAAAACCAATAAGACCACAAAAACCCAGAAGTCCTCAAAGATCCTTAGACCCATATGACCCTTATGACTCGGTAAATGCGTGAAGCCATCTGTGAAGCCGTGTGATTGCATGTGTATTAATTACATCAGTTGCACCCTGACCACACGTACATCTATGAATTACGTACTATTGCAATGTGTGCCTGTTTTTGGCTTAGGGTTAGATTGGTGGGTTTAGGACCCGAGAGTCCGAATTTCAAATCCTGCTTGGCTGTTGAATTAATACCGGCTGGGGTTGACTCAGTCTGACATCCTTCTGAGGTCAGCAACCTGAGTACCAGCTTGTTGGGATGATTGATCTTTCAACTATCCTGTGTTGGAGTGGTGACCCATCCTGTGCAGCACTGATGCTCTCTGCAGAATATGATCCCAATAGATTGGATTGGATTCTGATTACTGCAATGAAGGACTGCACTGATTTGGTCTTCCATTTTAATTGATTTATTTTAATCGAATTCTAAATTAAATTGAATAATAATAACAAACGTCATGTGTCAGGGTCAGGTGTCCCATCAAAGCGGCACGGCTTGGAACCCGGCTTGGTGCCTGGCTTGGTGCCTGGCTTGGTACCCGGCTTGGTGCCTGGCTTGGTACCTGGCTTGGTACCCGGCTTGGGACCCAGCTTGGTGCTTGGCTTGGTGCCTGGCTTGGGACCCGGCTTGGGACCCGGCTTGGGACCCAGCTTGGTGCTTGGGTTGATGCCTGGCTTGGGACCGGGCTTGGGACCCGGCTTGGTGCCTGGCTTGGTGCCTGGCTTGGTACCCGGCTTGGGACCCGGCTTGGTGCCTGGCTTGGTGCCTGGCTTGGGACCCGGCTTGGTGCCTGGCTTGGTACCTGGCTTGGTGCCTGGCTTGGTGCCTGGCTTGGTGCCTGGCTTGGTACCCGGCTTGGTGCCTGGCTTGGTGCCTGGCTAGGGACTCGGCTTGGTGCCTGGCTTGGTACCTGACTTGGTACACGGTCATCACTGCCAGCAGTTATAAAATGGTAGTTCTAATTACATCTCTTATTAACTAGGTAAACACATCAGTCCACAAGCACCACACAAGACAAGTCCTGGTGAGGGTGTTCAATCTCTGATTGATCTTTGTCTTGTTTCCTTTTTTGTGGTGGATTATGCAGCTTTTCGTATCTGTTTGCATCATGATTTTGTTTGTGGTGGAGGTAAATGCTTACCTTCCAATTGGGTTTGTGATGGAGAGGTGGACTGCGCTGACCGATCTGATGAATCTCCAGCAACCTGTGGTGAGTTGAAGTCCTGTTTTATATTCTAATATGGAGTTTAATTATCCCGTATTTTTCGTTAAGCATATGAACATGACATCTTTGTGGGTGCTATGACTATCTTTGAGCTCATCGGCCTGGTTTTTTGTTGTTTTTTTTTTTCCCCCCTTCATTACAAAAACAAAACAGACCTGTGGTCTTGCTTCAATAGTTGTGATGGCGGTTCCTTATATTACAATGCCTTTGTTTCAGACAGGAGCTGCCGATCTGCGGAGTTTGCATGCGGTGGTGGGGTGACAAATCAGTGCGTATCAAAGGATTGGCTGTGCGATGGGGAGGAAGATTGCAACAACGGAGCCGATGAGATTGATTGTGGTGAAGAAGCTGTGCATTCATTGGTTGAGATTTCATCGGCTGATTAACGGTGCACGTGCACGCTTACCATGTACTGTGAGGAGGTTGGAGCAACGTGTTTGGGGGTTGGGGGGTGGGGGAGGGGGGTGAGACGTGCATGCTGACGGTCCTTTTCCAGGTATATGGCAGAGTTTGGGATTTATCATTTAAATGCTCTCTCGTGGTTTTATCTTGCTCGGCTGCCATTCCTCCCCTAACGCTGCCTTCCATCTCCATCCACTCACACTTCCTTCACTTGCTCTTACACTGCCTCCCTTCCCCTCATGCTGCCTTCCATTCCCCTGAGGTTGCCGTCCCGTCCCCACTACCTCTCTCCCCCCTTTTATGACACTCCCGGATTGTTGAGTGACGTGTCATGAGGCCTCGCTCTCCTCCACCCCTTCCTCACTTTCCCCCTTTATGGAGACCTTGAATTGTGTTTGTGTTCATTGTCATGTTGTCATATTTATTCCAACATGTGCATCGACAGGTGAAGGTAAACCTGCACCTGCACCACCTACTGACATTCCCAGGAAAACTCCCGGCATGACATCGACAATGAAAAGTATCATGTTTACTTTTCCTCGTAAAATGTCTAACAGGAACTTTTAATCCCTTTACTAATTGATCCAGGAATTGAACATGTCACCTGGCTCTACAGGTGAGACAACTCGTGCACCTGGCACCACAGGTGAGACGACTCTTGCACCTTTTGCGAAAGTCGTACCTGTAACACACAAGCCACCACGTATCACCATCCACCCAATTCCCCGTACAGGTTTGTAGGTTTCAGTTGGGAGTACAGGATGTTCATGGGTTGTGTTGAGGTTTGATTTGCTTGTCCACACCATGTCGTTCTAACACAACGACTGGACGTTTGTCCACTTTGGTTTGTCTCATGTTGAGAGTTTGCATTCAAATATGAATATTTATTTATTTATTTACTGCAGCTTCCACAGCCCGCTATCCAACCTGTAACATCTGCTGATGACAATTCGCAATGCATGAAACGAAGCCATCCTTTACTCCCAGAATTCATTGCGTTCTTACCTTTCAGCTGAACCTGCTCTTGAAGGAAAGGTAAACAACTCTTCTGCAGTAGTAGCAGCTGCTGTAATTGTCCCACTACGTAAGTATACTTTGCTCCATCCTTGGCTCGCGACAATTTTCCATTGATTTGTCAATGTGCCGCCATGCAGGTGATCAATGACATTTCACAGCTGATCTGAACAAACTGCTCCCCTCAGTGCTTGTTCTGGCTTGCGCTACTGGGTTATACATCTTCCGCAACCGGCGCTTCCTGGAAGTCAAAACTACATGGTTTGAGAACCTGATTTACAGGAAGACTCCAGGTGGTGAAGAGGTTAAAATGGACTGCTCATCCACAGATGACCACACGTACTCTGATGTAAGAAACGTTCTTTATGAATGAGGTTTATCAATGCCTGTCAGGTCACTTGTCATGACATTTTGTTTTGTTTTCAGATCGCTGGAGTGAACGATGAACAACGCTGAAGATGCTGCAAGCTTGACCACGGGTCGCACATTATGGTATTTCTCTTTTGGGCTTTCGGCTGTGAAATGTCACCGTCGACTACCTGACCTTGGTTGTGAATGTGAAACGACATCCTATTTTGGAATTATTTATTTATTTTGGTGCCATTGAAATTTCACCGGTGTGACTTATTTCACTAAACTCCAGAGTGACCCGACAGGATACTGCACTACTTGTAGAAGTGACTTTTAAAAAAACGAAATAAAAATTTAATTCCTCTTCATGTTGGCTTTCGTTACCTGTTGTTGAACACGTCCAGCTCAGAGCACCTGTCAAGCCGTGCTACTAAAGGCTGGCCAAAGTGTGTGGAGAGGTGTAATTTCTCATTTTTGGAGTTAATTTACATACACATGGAAATTATATTGATGTTCTGCACTGCTGATGCCAAATGTGATTGTCTTGACTCTGATTGTATCCAAATTGCTTTGAACATGCGAAGGAAACATTTGAGTAAAACAATTTGTTCGATCTTGCCGGTGTACTCCTGTTATGCTTCTTGGGATTTGCATGTGTATGCTCCCCTCGTTGTGCGTTTCTGTGTGTTTGCTCTCCTACGAGCCTCGATGGTGTGCACAAAAATAAAATAAATTAAATTAAGTTATGGCTGGGAGACCACTTCACCGATGACGTCATCGCTACCACCCTTATACACCCCATGGGGAGTAAATGACATGTCCCAAGTTGATGACATCGCCGACTGGGAATCCTACCTCGTGCAAAGTCCTTCCTCAGCTCAGCTGAGCTCCTGACCACATATAAAGCTTTCATCCGCAGCCTGATGGAGTACTGCTCTCCCCTCCGGGCTGGTGCTCCCACCTCTCAGCTTTATCGGCTTCAAGCTGTGGAAGCTGAGTCTTTGGGTTTCTCACTCTCAGCCAGGCAGATCGGTGGTCTTTCTGTCTTGTACCGTCTCTTCTCCGGCCTCGCCCCCTCACCACGCCCCCCCCCCCCGCTGCTCTGTCTGAGATATGTCCCCCTCATATTTCCACAGGGCGCTCAAGGTCCGCCACCTTCTTCTAAACCTGACATTCCCTCATTGTAATCTCAATTCCCTTGTTCTAAACCTGACATTCCCTCATTGTAATCTCAATTCCCTTGTTCTAAATCTGACATTCCCTCATTGTAATCTGAACTCCCTTGTTCCAGACCTGACATTCCCTCATTGTAATCTGAACTCCCTTGTTCCAAATCTGACATTCCCTCATTGTAATCGGAACTCCCTTGTTCCAAACCTGACATTCCCTCATTGTAATCGGAACTCCCTTGTTCCAAACCTGACATTCCCTCATTGTAATCTGAACTCCCTTGTTCCAAACCTGACATTCCCTCATTGTAATCTGAACTCCCTTGTTCCAAACCTGACATTCCCTCATTGTAATCTGAACTCCCTTGTTCCAAACCTGACATTCCCTCATTGTAATCGGAACTCCCTTGTTCCAAACCTGACATTCCCTCGTTGTAATCGGAACTCCCTTGTTCCAAACCTGACATTCCCTCATTGTAATCGGAACTCCCTTGTTCCAAACCTGACATTCCCTCGTTGTAATCTGAACTCCCTTGTTCTAAACCTGACATTCCCTCTTTGTAATCTGAACCCCCTTGTTCCAAACCTGACATTCCCTCGTTGTAATCTGAACTCCCTTGTTCCCATTCAAGTGCTGCCTTTGTCGGGATCAGATCAGGAAGTTCCATATCAGGTGCAGCTGATGTATCTCTTCCATGAGCCTGATCCTCTCAGTCTCTTTGAGCTTGACCTCAAGTTTTGTGGCTTCGCTGAAGATCATGACGTCAGTATCACGTTTGATTCCAACCAGCTCGTCCACATTGTTTTACAACTCCTTGCAGTCCCGCTTCAGTTTGTTCCTCCGATTCATCGCCATTAATGTTCTCCGGGCTTCCCTCTCCACATTCATGCAGCAGCACAACTCCGGAAGAGAACAAATACATCAACCCATGTGGCAAGTCGACTTGGTGACACGATGTTGGTGGAACGTCGTCCGCCAGGCTGAACATCCCACTGACAGGTCGTATATGGATTCGGACCTGAACCGAATCCGAACCGAACCAACTCATCCGTCTAGTTTAGTCATAACTCGTCCACAACGTTTTGAGATGCGATACTTATCGTACCTCCAACAACCCTGAGTCTATGATGTCACAACTTCAGGTTCTGCCATTATTTATTTCCAACTCATGAAAACCGTCGCCATGGACACGAAGCCCCGCCCACCTCGAGCAGCCACATCAGAAGAGGAGGAACGCTGGTTCGTCGATGGCTGACGTGGAATCCCTGAAGGTTTTTGATCTCCTAGCTTTTTGATCTGAAGCTCATCACGAGCGGTATTTGACGATGTAGATTGTTTTTGAAGTCAAGGATGAGACAATGTGATAATGTTTGACCAAGTTATAAAAATGATCAACATCATGTGGTACGAGTGACAGGTTATTAGCTGCAAAATGTCGAAAACCCTGTTTCGTTCAACAACTTTAAAAATTTGACCTTTGCATAACCTTTAAAGGTCACAAAACAATGTTGTGGACATTAAAATAAGGAAACAGGATACGTGCTAGAGCTTGTTGGAGTTAGTTCGTCGAAGAAGGTCGAAAACCCGGTTCGATTCCCACAACTTTGAAAATTTGACCTTTGTGAACTTTAAAGGTCAAAGGTCAAGGATTATGACCTTTGGTGCAAAACTTCCTCTGGAACATTCCAGGAACAATATAACGTCATATAGGCTATATGGCATTTCGCACTCCTCGGATTATCCATAGTTTGATGAAATCAGCGTGAGAACAAACTTGAAGGGGGCGCCACGGGAAAGGTGTTCGAGATAGAGCAAAATGGTTTCAAGACTTTAGGTGGGGAATGACCTCAAGATTATGCATAAAAAATATTGTCATCCTCGCTCTCAAAGTTTTGGCGGTCGTATGATTTTTTTTGTCAAAATTCGAAATTTTCTAAGTTCGTGACCTTGTGACTAAAATGAAAAATCGAGCTCCGTGGGGCTATGCAGGTGCCATTGGGCTAACCAAATACCGAAACCCTGCCAGATTCGACAAACCCCTCAGAGAAGATGCAAATTTAAATCGGCTACCGACTAACCGACTACCGAAATCGACTAACCAGGCTACCCAGGCTTTGACAATATGGCTGAATGTACTGCCCACAGTCGCTCGTGGCCCGATTTTTGATTTTCGAAAAAATACATTTTTTGGTATGAACCCACCAACCAAGTTTCATCGAAATCGCCATTGTATTAACTGAGCACTGGACCGAACAGAGGGACAGACAGACAGACAACAAACATATCGACGGAAATACTGATAATAAGGGTAGAACAAATTTCAAAATTTGTGTACACATTTGAATGGGCAGCCATTTTGGCCCGTGTCATCCCTCTGCAGAGAGTGTTGCTATACTCCATTTTTTTATAAAAATGTTTTTTTCGACGAGATCGACTACCCAACATACAGACAGACAGACTTACCGGATTTTTCATACTTACCGGATCAAGCGTTGCACTTGTCGAATTATGACGTCATAACAAAGGCACAGTTGACATGGGGAGTACTTGACAATGAGTCACGTTCCATTTTTTTTGCATGGAGCGTTTTTTTTTTTTGTATCCCTTGTCGAGGCTCACATGAGAGGTAACACACAACGCACAGCAAGGGGGCATGAGACAGGAGGGGAGGGAGTGGGAAGGACAAAACAGTGGGGAACAGAGACATTAGGAGATCTGTGGAAGGGAGAGGGATGGGACGGGGAACACGGGGAATACAAGAATGACATTACAGGGACTTTCAGGAAGGAAAGCAGGGAATTTGAAGGAGGAGGGCTTGGGTGGATTATCGGGGGTAGAAAAGATCGAGGATTTGGATGGGGAATGATAAGAGGTGGTGGTGAACAGCTGTTTTGAAGGCCTCGAGGGAAGAATGGGAATGAATAGAGTGAAGGAGTTTATTCCAAAGGTGGGGAAAAAGAGGAATGAAAGAGTGAAGGTGAGCAGTGATTCGTGATTTTGGTAGTTTTACCAGAAGGGGGTTGTTGGCGGACCTTGAGCGCCCTGTGGAAATGTGGGGACAAATCGCAAAGAGAGAGCAGGGGGGGGGCAAGGCTGGAGAGGAGACGGTAGAAGACAGAAAGACCACCGACCAACCTGTGGTGATTGAGTGAGAGGCCCAAAGACTCAACATCATTGCGGGAGATGCCAATGATCCGAAATGCTTTGGTTTCTACAGCGTGAAGCCGAGAAAGGTGGGAGGCAGGAGCACCAGCCCAGAGGGGAGAGCAGTGCTCCATCAGGCTGCGGACAAAAGCTTTGTAAGTGGTCCGGAGCTCAGGTGGGCCGAGGAAGGACCTTGCACGATGGAGGAGTCCCAGTCGGCGACTGGCTTTGGAGGCGAGGTTTCGGAGAAATAAAGGTGCAAAGTTTTTGGTTTTCCCAAGATGGCGCCTGTACCACATGACCTATGACATCATAATTATCATTATAAATTCCTGCAAGTCAAAATTTTTCATGTCACTCAGACCAATAATTGCAGAGAAAATTTTTTTTTTTCATACTGACAAGATCAAGCATTGCACTTGTCGAATTATGACGTCATAATGAAGGCAAGAATGACATAATCATTAGCAAATCTTATTCCGCACGGGGAGTACTTGACAATGAGCCATGTTTCAATTTTTCTCATGGGAGCAGTTTTGGAGAAATAGAGGTGCAAAGTTTTTCGTTTTTTTCTCCAAGATGGGGCCTTTACCACATGACCTGTGACGTCATAATTACGACTAAAATAATTCCACAGGAGGAGGCACACCTGTTTGGAAAATTTTGTGTCAATCAGACTTCGTACGTACGGCACATGTGGGCGACCGATCATGTAACCCCGCTTTTTGCTTCGCGAGTGCAGGGAAGCAAGATATCGACCAATCAGAGATTGCAGACCCTCGCCGGGACTTGCTTTGTGTGGTGTTTGTGTGCAGGTGGTGTTACGTAATAAAGAATGGGCAACTCGAACTGCCAACAACAACTTGTAATATCAACACCAAGTACATTTACTCAACATGGCAACGTCTGTGCGTTAGCTCTCATATGAGCCTCAACAGTGTATACAAAAAACAACAAAAAACCCCAACAACAACAACAACAAAAACAACAGGTGGCTCTCTCTCTCTCTCTCGCAACCTTTGTGCGTTAGTTTAGAGACACACACTCTGGGTTTGCGGAACTCAATCGCGCAGGTCCCCCGAGTTCGGGTTCCGCAAGCAAACCTGCCGCACTTTACCGGATGGCTCTTCGTTCCCCCCTTTGCTCTCAACGTGCTTACGTTTCCAGGCACGGCGTGGCTGTTGTGACGCCAGGTGCTTGTCCTCTGCACATCGAGATATGGCAAAGACAAAACAAATGGAAACACAAGGGACATTGGTCTCACTCCCACAACCCAATGGTGCACGGCACAAGGTTGATGAATTCTCGGAAACGTTGACGGATAATTTTGCAGTGTCAGCTGTGACAGAGTGAGAACAAAAGGTGATTGGGAATGACAAAAGGTTAATTCAATGATATATCATTTCAATACATCGGGAATTGTTTTTACCATCATTTTTGTTTTCTTTCAATCCTTGTTTGGTTTTTGAATTTTTTTTTGTTTCTTCAATTCTTCCTCATCCTCTTTTTCTTCTTGCAACTTTCCTTCATCTTCTTCATCTTCATCCTCTTCTTCCTGCAAATAAATGTGTAAACACCACAAAGGATGCAGCTGGTGTGAAAATGAGAAATTACACACTCGAGCCACCAGACTCGGTGACGTCATGATTAGAACGTCCACTTTAAACCGCGGCCGAGTCATGCCAAATACTTTAAAATGGTACGTGCTGCTTCCTTGCTTGGCATTCAGCATTTAAACAGAGAGAGCATGGACAATCCCCAGGGGCTGGCATCCATGGGGAGGAGGACATGCCCTGCTGAGTGTGGTGAGAAATGGCACCATTGTGACGTCGCTGGTACCCAGAGTGCTCAGGAAGTGACGGCACTTCCCCCAAGCTCAGTGGCTGTGCTTAGTGTTTGTCTGTCAGTGTGTTCATGCGGTAGTGAGTGGCAGCTCCATTACGAGCATCGGACCTTATATCATGGAGTATGGTCGGACTACTTAATACTTATAGAGGGCTGATCCGGGCCAAAAATGGCCGCCGATTCAAATGTGTACACAATGATATGCTCACAAACTCCTGAAGAGTGAAGTCATCAGCACTTAAAAGCAACAACTTTGGTTCTCGAGCATTTTCTGAACTACCAAGACTTAAAAAGATGCCAAACTACATCGTTAAAGTACAACATCGGAACATCGCCAAAACGCCAATTTGTACTTCTTCTTCTTCGTCTTCTCGCCAGACTTAGCTATGATTCCAGGCCTCGCTAGACTTAGCTATGATTCTGGGCCTTGCTAGATTTAGCTATGATTCCGGGCCTCGCTCAACTTCGCTATGATTCCAGGCCTCGCTAGACTTAGCTATGATTCCGGGCCTTGCTAGATTTAGCTATGATTCCAGGCCTCACTAGACTTAGCTATGATTCCGGGCCTTGCTAGATTTAGCTATGATTCCGGGCCTCGCTGGACAGCTATGATTCCGGGCCTTGCTGGACTTAGCTGTGATTCCGGGCCTTGCTGGACAGCTATGATTCTGGGCCTCGCTAGATTTAGCTATGATTCTGGGCCTTGCTAGATTTAGCTATGATTCCGGGGCTCGCTAGACTTAGCTATGATTCCAGGCTTCGCTAGACTTCGCTATGATTCCCGGCCTTGCTAGACTTAGCTATGATTCCGGGCCTTGCTGGACAGCTATGATTCTGGGCCTCGCAAGAATTAGCTATGATTCCGGGCCTTGCTAGACTTAGCTATGATTCTGGACCTCGCTCGACTTAGCTATGATTCTGGGCCTTATTAGATTTAGCTATGATTCCAGGCCGAGCTAAACTTAGCAATGAAGAGCGGCTGAAGGAGTCAGAGCTTTATGGATTAGAAAAGAGGTTGTTCCGAGGAGATATGATGAAGATGTTTAAGATTAATGAAGGGTATAGATGAAATAAGTACAGAAGAATTATTCAACTGAGTAGACAGTGATAGGACCAGGGGTCATTATGGCCTGAGAGTAAAGAAGAGGAGAGTGAAGACGGTAGAGGGGACTTTTACTCACAGAGTAGTTAATGCATGGAACGGCCTCTCTGGAAAGGTTGTGGCAGCAGAAAAAGTAGATAAGTTTAAATTAGAATTAGATCGGTACGTGGAAGTTATGGAGATTGAGGGGTGTGGATATGTTGACAAGACTTTTAGGTAGTTTGAGCATTGATGGGTGATTGTGTGCGTGTGGACAAAGTACTGTTGGTGGGGGTCTCATCAAGAGGTGTTGTATGGTTGATGTTGTGTGTTTTTTTTTAACCAAGCCCATGCTCCTTTCCTTGAGGAGGGGAAAAAAAAATACAAAAACTACAGAAATGTAAGATAAATAAATTAATAAATACAAAAAAATCACAAAAATACTATTAAAAAAAATAATAATAAATTTTTCATTTTCTTCATTTGATCTTGTGTTTATAAATGAGTGTGGAGTTGATGTCGTGCAGGTGTAATGGGCTGAACGGCCTCTACCTGTGTCTGACTTCCTTGTTTCGTATTCCTCCTCATCCTCAACTTCAGTTTCTCAGACATCGAAGGAATCCTCGTCACTCTTGTCTGCATCAAGGAGGGAACCGATTCAAAATTCTTTCTCTCTCATTGCACTCCAGATTAAGACAAGATCCGTTAAAGACAAGTCTGTTGAAACTTAAAACGGTGCTCGGTGGAGCACGTAGTCTCGCCTCGCACGCTCATTCTGAACAACTAAACACTCTGAACATCGTTAACGGAACACACGACTGCGATGGCCCATATACTCGTATTAACCATGCACCCGATGATGTCACATACATTGCCATTATCCACAGCCCTATTGATAATTGATAAATTAATGGGATATTTAACAACCACTTTTAAGCACATTAAGGCTATATTGCGTCAATGAAGAATATGAAACGATTTTCAAACGATATTCCCTCTCGACTGGTCCATCACATGCACATGCAGTTTCAAATCGATCTGTTCAGCGGTTCTGGAGAAGATTTTTTTTTCCACTTCATTATTTTCAATCCAATTTGGCCGCCAGAACACGTGACCGATGACATCATCAATTTAATTCTTCACTCACATCGAGTCGGACATCAGATATGTGAAGTGTCAGATTTTTCGAACAAGGATTTCGATTCAACCAACTCCGGCTGGAATACCATTTCGGCGATGACATCATCATTGAGTGAAAGTCCCCTACCTTACTACCATCTTAACTCTCCTCTTCTTTACTCTCAAGCTATGACCCCTGGTCCTATCACTGTCTACTCTGTTGAATAATTAATCTTCACTTATTTTATCTATACCGTTCATTATCTTAAACATCTCTATCATATCTCCTCGTAACCGCCTCCTTTCTCGTGTATAAAGCCCTGTCTCCTTCAGCCGCTCCTCATAGTTAAGTCGAGCTCGGCCCAGAATCGATCTCGTAGTCCTGCCCTGAACCCTCTTTGGCATCGATGTCCTTCCGGAACTGTGGTGACCAAAACTGTGCACAATATTCTCGATGTGGCCCTCACTAAATTCCTGTACAATGTTAACACCACCTCTTTTGATTTATAATTGATCCCCCTCCGAATACAACATAAAACCCTGTTTGCTTTACCTTTGGCTACCTGTCGCTGTGCTTCCTGCTTACCTCCCGTATCTATTACCACACCCAGATCCTTCTCCTGTGTGACACGCTCCAAAATTACCCCTTGCATCCTGTAGTCTATTTTCATTGTTCTTTCCCATCCCCAACACCTCTCACTTGCTCAGGTTAAATTACATCTGCCAATCTTTTACCCAAGCTATACAAGCATCAATACTCTCTTGTATCTGATCACCATCCCCTCTGCTATCCACCTTACCTCCAAGCTTTGTGTCATCTTCAAATTTGAAAAACTTACTCTTCACCCCACTCTCCAAATCATTGATGTAAATCATGAATAACAAGAAAAAGATGTCGTGCAGAGCACGATCCTTGCAAAATCCACTCCCCGACGCCCCCTCCAAAGGTTGCCATGGATACATCAAATTGTGCATTTTATTAGGATTGAAATTGACAATCTTAATCAAAGCCCAGGTCAATCGGGTGAAAATTGACGATTTTTCAGATTTAAATTGATTTTAGAAGTTTGACCTTGAGTTGACCTTTGACCTTTTGATCTCAAAAATAGTTGCTTTTCCAATTAAGTGATGGACTATGTTGCTGTTAATGCAATTGCTGTTTAATTCTTTCAAGTCAATCGGAAGAAAATTGATAATTTTTCAGATAAAAATTGATTGAAGAAGTTTGTCCTTTAGTTGACCTTTTCACCTCAAAAAAAAACAATAGGCTTCTTCCTCATGACAAACTCAACCATGTGGTGAAGTTTCGTGAAGATCGGTTTAAAATTGTGACCTGTCGGCGATAAATACACAGACAAACAGAATAACAAGCTGGTAGGTGGCCGTGGGTCGCCGAGCATCCGATGACCTTTTCCTCTGATCTGAGTTAATCTAGTACTAAGTACTTTCGAAATTGCAATTGAATCGGTTAACCCGTGTATGAGCAAGGGGGGCTTTGAATGGTCATTTTGCCTGAACAATGCACTCATTGACCTTTGACCCCTGATCTAGCCGAGATAGGTCAATATGTCCTGAAGCAAAGTTGTAGTACTCATTGAGTACTCTGTACCTATGGACTTTCATTCGTATCGGTTAACCCGTGTCGGAGCAAGGGGGATTTGAATGGTCATTTCGTCCAAAAAATGCACTTATTGACCTTTGACCCCTGACCTACTCGAGATAGGTCATTATGCAAATGAGCAAAGTTGTAGTACTCATTACGGTCTATAAGCATGTAAAGATTCATTCGATTCGGTTCAACCGTCTTGGAGCTAGTGTACTTTGAATTTTCAACGGGAATGCTCAAAGGCCCTCGGACACTCAAGTTGAGGGGGTTACCATTTGGAAACTATAAGATATTGAAAAAAATGGATGTCATATAGCGGATAGAGAATAACCTAAAGATTATGCATACCAAATCTCATCGAGTTCCATCTACTGATAACTACTCGGTATCAATTTGAATGAAAAGTACCGAAAATGCAGTTTGATATCGGAAATCCCCAAAGTTCGAGGGGGTGCTGTGGGTGAACACAGATATAAATCGAAATTCCGGCTCGATCATTTGTGCACAATGCATTCCAGATGATTAGTGTGAATTTTCATGACCATCTGACTATAACCCTAGGAGGAGTAGCATTTGGCGCGAAGGCACCTCCAGCTCTCGCATATTATCGATTTTTGCCCTTTGACCCCTGACCTAAGCAATATCGGTCAATATGTCCTGAGGCAAAGTTGTAGTACTCATTGCGTGCTATGAACCTGCAAAGTTTCATTCGGATCGATGCACTCACCTGGTCGCTCGGGGGCCTTCAATTTTCGCCAATTTTCAGGCATACCCCATTTGTAGGGGGCACTGCGGGTAAACTATTCCATATATCACAAAAACCGGAATATATTTGGTAGAGCATTACCTGTAGATGATGCATGCCAAATTTCATCAGCCTCAGTGGGATAATGGCTTTCGGAATGGATTTCGCGTGAACGGGACCGATTTTGAAGGTTTTTCGGCTGTTGCTGGGGAACCAAAGCGTCCCGAGCAACCATCACAATTTCCAAAGCACGAGGTCATAAGATGTACCTACCACCCGAGTTTGGTCAAAATCTGCCCACGTTTACTACCAATTATGCTGATGATAAACGAACAAACATCCAAACAAACAGACAGAATTACTGACAATAAGGGTCACCTATTTCGGAGACCCAACAAAATCGACTGTGACCAATATACTTGAAAAATCTTCGATTTTGCAAGTAACAATGGTCCGAGTACCGATCCCTGAGGAACCCCACTACTCACATCCTCCCACTCACAGCCACTCTTTGCTTCCTATCACTAAGCCAGTTTGCAATCCAATTGGCTACCTGACCAGCCACTCCACAAGCCCTCACCTTGGCGAACAACCTCCGATGTGGTACCTCATCAAATGCCTTCTTAAAGTCCAGATATACTATATCCACTGCCTTTCCCTCATCCACCCAATCAGACACTGCCTCATAGAACTCTAAAAGATTTGTTAAACAGGAATTACCTTTGGTGAACCCATGCTGACGACCTTTAAATAGTTTGTATTTATTTAAATGGTTCCTCATGTGCTCCCTGCCATTTCGATGTATTCAGTAGGGAAATGTTAGCTTCAAGTGATCACCATCGTCACATTTAATTCCACTGGCAATTTCAACAAGTCTTTACTTCGTTGGTTTTTTTTTTGTTGAATCGCAGCCATTGCTTAAAAACCAGAATCACAAGGTACGAAGCATCCGATTCCAACCTCACCTCCATCATCATCACCATCTTCGGAATCTGGTTCGAGGTACCCCAGCCTGTCGAAACCGTTGAGATAAATGAGATGTGGAAACATTTCAAAGATGCTTTGTCGTATGCCAGGAAAACTTTCCACCTTACAGTCCATCACATCAAGGCTCAGCAGATATTGGAGTTTTTTCTGAAGATGAAACATTTCATGGGAAGAAAAATATACACACACGTCATCTATCTATAATTCCAGCAATGTGTGTGTGTCTGTGTGTGTGTGTGTGTGTGTGTGTGTGTGTGTGTGTGTGTGTGTCTGTGTGTGTGTGTGTGTCTGTGTGTGTGTGTGTGTCTGTGTGTGTGTGTGTGTGTGTGTGTGTGTGTGTGTGTGTGTGTGTGTGTGTGTGTGTGTGTGTGTGTGTGTGTGTCTGTGACCACTGTTTCTCGACAACCACTGGTCCGATCTAATTGAAACTTGCCAGGTATATTGCTGGGGACCTGAGGATGTGCCTTTTCAAGGTTTGATATTAATCGGACAAGTGCTTCCCAAGTTATGGCCATTTATTTACCAAACCAATGACAGGACACATTGCTGCGTGGGCGTGGCCGATGGGGAAGAGATCATCAGCTGCGTTCCCCATTACAGGTTACAACGTACGGACTTCCGGATAGTGATGACTTACTGTATTCTAATAATTTCTCCATTTCTTATGCGCATTTATAGATAGACACAATGCCCCAATCCAGTCGTCGTTTACGAGAGCGAAGGAACGGCCTGTGTGGTTGTTTGAAAGTTGTTTTTTTTGCATGTTCGGCCATGCATGCACGGGCACGCGAGAGCGAAGGAATGGCCTGTGTGGTTGTTGTTTCTTGCACGCGGTTTGAAAGTTAGTTGTTTGTTTGTTTTTTAGCGTACGGCCACGCACGTACGGGCACGTACTAGTGTTTTTATAATTACAAATCATTGGCTGGCAGATTAGTCTGGATTCTAGAGGTTTTCACGTACGGCTCTTGGCTGTCTTTCCTGAGTTTGAATTCTGACCCGGCTATAAACTACCATCCTGGTGTTTCACAGGCAGGGTGATTCATCAGTGTGTGTGTGTGTGTGTGTGTGTGTGTGTGTGTGTGTGTGTGTGTGTGTGTGTGTGTGTGTGTGTGTGTGTGTGTGTGTGTGTGTGTGTTGTCCCTCAGATGAGACGTTAAACTGGACGTCTCATCTGAGACCACCGACCTGCCTGCGGTGAGAGAGTGAGAGGCCCAAAGATTCAGACTCATCGCGGGAGATGTCAATGATCCGAAATGCCTTGGTTTCCACAGCGTGAAGCTGAGAAAGGTGGGAGGCAGGAGCACCAGCACAAAGGGGAGAGCAATACTCCATCAGGCTGCGGACGAAAGCTTTATAAGTGGTCAGGAGCTCAGGTGGGCCGAGGAAGGACTTTGCACGATGGAGGATTCCCAGTCCGGTTGGAGGCGAGGTTGGAAATGTGGATTTCCCAAGAAAGATCATGGCAGATCGTGAGACCGAGTCACTTGAATGAAAGGACTTCTTCAAGAGGATTGTTGAGAAAGTCGATTGGGGGGGGCGGGGGTTCCAGACGGTCCTTTCGGAGAGATATGGTGAGAGTGTGAGATTTGTCAGGATTGAAAGACATGTTCCACGTGTTGGACCAGTTTGTGATTTTATCCAGATCTGTAGAGAATGAAGAAGCTGCTGCTTGCCGGTCTGAGGGATGACAGATGGTACGACAGAGGGTAAAGCAATCAGCAAAGAGATAAAGAGGATTTTCCAGAGAGTCAGAGAGATTGTTTATGAAAACCAAAAAAGAGCAGGGCTTCAGAAAACTGCCTTGAGGAACTCCAGCCTGGACACGAATAGGGGATGAGGGGTCTTTGGGGCCACACGTTGGCTGCGACAGGAGAGGAAGTCTGCAAGTCATGAGTGGAGATGGCCGTGGATACCATAGGAAGAGAGTTTGGTGAGCAGGGCAGGGTGCCACACCGTGTCAAAAGCACGTGATATGTCTTGGAATGTGGCAGAAAAGGACACAGAGTCCAGGAACAGCTGGGTGTGGCTGGGTAAGGTGGGAACAGAAAGCGATTGGTTTCGGACACAAGATTTTGAAGCAAACATGGAGTTCCGGCATTCAGCGTTTTCGCGTGCAGTCAGCTGTGCGGCCATTTGAGGTGAGGGAGGTGGTGGCGGGGGGAACATACACCAGAAACAGACTTATCTGGGTGCCACCAGTCAGCTTGCATGAGCTAATAGATCTGAAAGGGTCTTGGGATGCCCTCATTCAGCTTGCGTGACCTGATAAGATAGGAAAGGGTCTTGGGATGCCCTAAGTCAGCTTGCATGAGCTCATACATCTGAAAGGGTCTTGGGATGCCCTCGACCAGCTTGTGTGAGCTAATAGATCTGAAAGGGTCTTGGGATGCCCTCGACCAGCTTGCACGAGCTAATAGATCTGAAAGGGTCTTGGGATGCCCTCAACCAGCTTGCGTGACATGATAAGATCAGAAAGGGTGTTGGGATGCCCTAAATCAGCTTGCATGAGCTCATAGATCTGAAAGGGTCTTCGGATGTCCTCAAACAGCTTGCATGAGCTGATAGATCTGAAAGGGTCTTGGGATGCCCTCAGTCAGCTTGCATGAGCTAATAGTTCTGAAAGGGTCTTGGGATGTCCTCGACCAGTTTGCATGAGCTCATAGATCTGAAAGGGTCTTGGGATGCCCTCATTCAGCTTGCGTGACCTGATTAGATCGGAAAGGGTCTTGGGATGCCCAAAGTCAGCTTGCATGAGCTAATCGATCTGAAAGGGTCTTGGGATGTCCTCGACCAGCTTGCATGAGCTGATAGATCTGAAAGGGTCTTGGGATGCCCTCGACCAGCTTGTAAGAGCTAATGGATCGGTAAGGTCAAGCAGGGGTGAAGGAAGATCATTATATTGAAAACAAATGGTGTTTAAAAACCGAAGAAACACAATCACTCAGAACGAAACATTTTCACGAATTCTCGACGCGGTGACGTCACTTCCTGTCTTGTCGCGAGGGCGCCATCGAGGGTCGGCTGCATCTCCTTTACGATCCCTCTGAACGACACAGACGAGGTCCGTGACAGTGTGAGGTCGGTTAGTAAATCTGAAATCGAAATACTCTTTATAAAGCGGGAGGCTTGTCGGGAGAGTGACAAAGGTGTCTCTTTAGCCATTCCTTCATCCAAACCGTCTTCTGTTAACATTGTTCTTCCTAAATCACGTGATGCTCCTGCTGGCCGGCCCACGTGACCACGTTTACAAGGAGGGATGCACGGAGGGATGGGCTCGTGGATCAGGTCATATTCCCTTTCACAGAGCTTCAAGGGCTCAGGTAAAACAGAGCAATTAAATTAATAATTATATTTATAATAATAATAATTTTTTTCAATATTGTCTCAATTGTTGTTTTTTTTTTGCCCAAAACGTTTTTGGTCCTCACTGATGAACCTCTGAAAGTTTGACGAAGATCCATTTGGTTATCTCTGAGAAAAATGGCGACACACAGACACGCGGACACAGACACACAGACAGGCAGACACAGACATGCGGCTCTCATAGTATAGACGAGCAAATATTGTTGTGGTGCGGGGTTCGGTGGCGAGGACGAGCGCTAGACGGAGCAGTTGGGCCGTCTCCCACCGAACACCGGAATTGAAACGTCGTCACCCTGGATAACTCCAGAGTCGACGGGTCGCTTAAAGGACCGTGGTCGCCAATATTTTGACGGCGTGAGGTCGGGTCCACTTGTCGATTCCAATTTACCTCAGTACCCACGCCATCTAACTACGGGGGAAGCCACACCCTCGGCCGGCTTTATCCGAACCGAGTCGCTGTTACCGACACGGATCCGGCGTAACCGAGCGGAAATTGTTACCAAATGACAACTTACGGCACAATCGGCCTCCCTAATTCTCAAGCCCGAACCATATGCGAGGCCAATGAAAGAAAACACGGACAATGAACTGGAACATTTAACAGGGGTTTATTTATAATAGGGAGGGAGACACAGAGCAGACTTAATCACAAATATGCAGAAAAATGTACAATGACCAATCAACACTGATACAATTTCTACTTATAGGACGGCGCCACCACAGACACACACGCTCCAAAAGAAAATGGACCCGGATTGTCTTTATTTCGACCCTCGCAGCCAAGGGGATAGAGAGGCTGGAGGTCAGAGCTTGGTCGGGACCTGGCCGCCTCATGCGGTTTGGCCCGCGACTGCAGGTGTGAAACTCGGGGTCGTCGGCGAGCTCAGGCACGGTATAGCGGGGTCCAGGCGGGGGCCAGGGTCGCTCTTCACAGAGGGCCGGCCGAGATTCCTGGCTCGAACTCCGGGTTATTGCTCGACAAAATGAGAGATGGAAGTTGACGGCTGTGGAATAGTCAGAGCACCAGCTTGAGATTCGGCACTGACGACCACCAAGACGCACACCAAGAACAATGGCGACCCCTTTGTTCTCTGACAATTCCAACGCAACGCCAGCGAACACGAAGGGGCCCGGCGATTCTTATCCCTCCCCCGGGCGGGGTGGAGTGATCGGACCTCTGAGGTAATCTTTGCCCTGATTGGACAGGGTTTCCTGGGGTGATATGCCGGCCATCCGTGATTGGACAGGGGGGAAGCCCCTCCTTTCCTGGGCGGAGTCGGTGTTCTGAGGTGAGGAAACCTCCACCCACGTCCGTGGTCGAACGCACGTGGGCAATGGCGTCGATGGTGCGAAGAAGTGAAGGATTGATTTGTTGGCGTTGGGTATTGCAAAAATCTAACGAGACAGAAACTTCGCAGCACACACATGTAATTCTCTTTGGACAAAGGGAGGAATCTAACTGTACACATACTTATTGAAATAACTAAGTTTAGTTATTTCTCCACATCCGAGAGGATATTTAGTCGCTCCACATCCTCGAGGAGGTGTTTAACGTGATCAAACCAGGAAGGGGTCACTGGAAGGTCACGCCACATCCTCGAGGAGGTGTTTAACGTGATCAAACCAGGAAGGGGTCACTGGAAGGTCGTGCCACATCCGAGAGGAGGTGTTTAATGTGATCGAAACAGGAAGGGGTCACTAGAAGGTCGTGCCACATCCGAGAGGAGGTGTTTAATGTGATCGAACCAAGAAGGGGTCACTAGAAGGTCGTGCCACATCCGAGAGGAGGTGTTTAATATGATCGAAACAGGAAGGGGTCACTAGAAGGTCGTGCCACATCCGAGAGGAGGTGTTTAATGTGATCGAACCAGGAAGCGGTGACTGGAAGGTCACGCCACATCCTCGATGAAGTGTTTAATGTGATCGAACCAGGAAGCGGTGACTGGAAGGTCACGCCACATCCTCGATGAAGTGTTTAATGTGATCGAACCAGGAAGCGGTGACTGGAAGGTCGCGTCGCATCCTCGAGGAGGTGTTTAATGTGATCGAACCAAGAAGGGGTCACTAGAAGGTCGTGCCACATCCGAGAGGAGGTGTTTAATGTGATCGAACCAGGAAGGTGTTACTGGAAGGTAAAGCCACATACCAGAGGAGGTGTTTGATGTGATCGAACCAGGAAAGGGGTCACTGGAAGGTCATGCCACATCCTAGAGGAGGAGTTTAATGTGATCAAACCAGGAAGGGGTTACTGAAAGGTCACGCCACATCCTCGAGGAGATGTTTGATGTGATCGAACCAGGAAGGGGTCACTGGAAGGTCGTGCCACATCCTAGAGGAGGTGTTTAATGTGATCGAACCAGGAAGGGGTGACTGGAAGGTCACACCACATCCCAGAGGAGGTGTTTGATGTGATCGAACCAGGAAGGGGTTACTGGAAGGTCGTGCCACATCCAAGAGGAGGTGTTTAATATGATCGAACCAGGAAGCGGTTACTGGAAGGTCGTGCCACATCCGAGAGGAGGTGTTTGATGTGATCGAACCAGGAAAGGGGTCACTGGAAGGTCATGCCACATCCTAGAGGAGGAGTTTAATGTGATCAAACCAGGAAGGGGTTACTGAAAGGTCACGCCACATCCTCGAGGAGATGTTTGATGTGATCGAACCAGGAAGGGGTCACTGGAAGGTCGTGCCACATCCTAGAGGAGGTGTTTAATGTGATCGAACCAGGAAGGGGTGACTGGAAGGTCACGCCACATCCGAGAGGAGGTGTTTAATGTGATCGAACCAGGAAGGTGTTACTGGAAGGTAAAGCCACATCCCAGAGGAGGTGTTTGATGTGATCGAACCAGGAAAGGGGTCACTGGAAGGTCGTGCCACATCCAAGAGGAGGTGTTTAATATGATTGAACCAGGAAAGGGGTCACTGGAAGGTCGTGCCACATCCAAGAGGAGGTGTTTAATGTGTTTCTTTACTGTTACTCAAAATATAAATTAAATAATGTTAAATTCCCTTGATAATTAAATCGACAGAAAACAATTTATGTTTTTTAAAGTTTCATTTTTAATTTTCAACTCATTTCATTCATTTCTGTAAAGAATAAGAACGTCCTTTTCCCACGTGGTTCGTTGCTCCGTGGTCCTGATGGTGAGTCCGTATTTTAACCGTCAATCATCTCTTGTCCTGTCGGGTTTGTTCCCGACAATCTTTTGTGGAATTCAATCACTCCGTGCGCACCCCTCTCTCTTTTCCCTTCACACACTGACCCTGCTGTTTCCTCCCATCCCCCATGTCCCTCTCGTCCCGTCCATCAGGCCGGTCACCTGAGGTTACGTCCGGACCCTGTGTGGCTGATTCACATCCTTTACCATTTTTCTTTCTGACAGATTTCCTTCCATTTTCACTGACTACGCTCTCTGCTGTGGGTCTGTGTGGAGCCGTGGTGTGGCAGCGCCCGAGACGCTGTGTGACCGAACTCTCGCCGTGCTGTGAGCACACAATGAAGCGGAAGATGGATGAGGAGGAAAACGTAACCATAACAACGCAACAGCAACCTCCTGGGATTACTCCAGGTGGAGACTCGTTTCCTCGGCTTCAGAATAGAGCTCTTGCTCCTGCTCCTGTTTGTGAACCCATGCCTGAGAACATCCACCCAAGTGCTGGTATCCAAAGGTACTCCAGCCCAACAACCTACCAGGTTCCACCTATTGGCCAAGGAACTCTGGGGCAATCTGCGAGCGGACACGACACTCATCTCCATGGGTCCCGGCTGTCATCACCGCATCCACGATCATTAACTCACCCCAACAGCGCTCACTCACAAGCGCAAGCACAAGGAGGGTGGCAGCAAGTCCAGTTTTTGGACATTAATGACGCATTATCTTACTTGCTTCAGGTGAAGGAACGATTTGGGAACCAGTCACGTGTTTACCGTGACTTTCTGGAAATAATTAAGGAACACAAAGCACAGATTATTGACACCCGAGATGTCATCGACCGTGTTTCAAACTTGTTCAAGGGACATCCCGACTTGATCAGGGTTTTCATGCCTCCCGATCCCAAGATCGAGGTCCAGACGAATCATCTGATCAGTGTTACCATACCGAGGCAAGCAGCGGAACCCATGGAGCACGCGGCACTGAAAATGCAGAATTGTTATGATGACATGCGTCGCAAGCAGCTTTTGCCCACACAACCCTCTGCCATGCCAAGCAAGTCCCTCCCCAGGTCTCCACATCCATCTGGACAGCCACCATCTCTGCCTGGCTTCCCTACTCAGCATCCTGTCCCGGCAGACACCGGTCACACGTCTCACACCACCCAGCATCCCGGACAACTGCAGTTGCTCAACGTGCAGACTGCCATGTTTAACAAGGCTGTTAACTTTGTAAAAAAGATAAAAAAGCGCTTCCAGAACCAGCCTGAGATGTTGAAGACTTTTATGGGAATTTTGTGGACCTCCGAGCAATGTAGAATGAAGGCGTCGCAGGAAGAAAATCCACGGAAGCCGCCTCAACCGCAGTTCTTTGCAGAGATTGCACAACTGTTGAAGAACCAGGAAGATCTTCTCGCAGAGTTGGACACGTTAGTCCCAGATCCAAATGGATCACACTTGATGGGGAAGACCTGTGAGAAGCTTGATTCGGTGCACAATGACCATGGTGACACTGTGAATCAACCACTGAGAGGCAGCAGCACCAATAGTTGCAGGCACAGCAACAGCAAGAGGTTGATCCAGAAAGGTCCGATTCCATGCACGTCTGGTCCGGGATCCACAGCTCCGATGAAGAAAAAGCTGAAGCCAGGTGGATTTAAGGATTCTTCGGGAGCAGATACCAGGAAGCATGGAAATCTGGGAGATCTTGCCTTCCTTGAAAAGGTACGCAAAGCACTGAAGAGCCGTGAATCATACGAAAACTTCCTGCACTGCCTCGCGCTGTTCAACCAGGAGACTGTCTCTCGAGGAGAACTTCTTCACTTGGTCTGTCCCTTCTTGAGCGACTTCCCTGAACTCTTCAGCTGGTTCAAGGCTTCCGTTGGTGACACGGATGTCTCACCCCGAGAAGCACTGCCGAAAGACCTCTCCTCAGACGGCATAACCATGGAGATCGACTTTGCTTCCTGCAAGCGATTGGGACCAAGCTACCGTACCCTGCCCAAAAGTTTCCAGCAACCAAAGTGCAGCGGACGCACAGCACTTTGTCATGAGGTCTTGAATGACACATTTGTTTCTTGGACTGAGAATTTGAAATTCGTGAGCTCAAACAAGACTCAGTATGAGGAGCAGATGTACCGCTGTGAAGATGAACGTTTTGAGTTGGACTATGTGCTGGAAACGAACCTAGCAACGATCCGCGTGCTGGAAGGCATTGAGAAAAAGATGTCCCACATGTCTGAAGAGGACAAAAGTCATTTCCATCTCGACTCCTGCTTGGGGGGCTCCTCAGAGGTGGTCCATCTCAAAGCTGTTCAGCGGTTATATGGGGATAAAGCCAGTGACGTAATTGATGGACTCAAGAGAAATCCTGTGGTGGTCGTGCCTATTGTCCTGAAAAGGTTGAAGAGCAAGGACAAGGAATGGCGCAAGGCACAATGTGCATTCAACCAGGTCTGGCACGAGCAGAATGAGAAATATCATCTAAAGTCACTTGATCATCAGGACATCGACTTCAAAAAGACTGACACCGAGGCTTTGTGTTCCAAAAGCCTTCTCAATGAGATAGAAACAATATTCAATGAGCACCAGGAACAGGTTGCAGATGGCAATCCTCCACCACCTGTTGAAGCTCACCATGGAATTGCTTGGCACTGAGGATGAGCATCCGTGGACCTTGAGTACCAGCGTTGGATGAACGATGTCGAAAGGTATGCCGGCTCCGGCCTTACGTCTCCAGAACTGCGGGAACATCCCTCGCACAAGCCAGTATTTTTACTCCAGAATCTGCAGGGTTCGTGAAAATGGCAACAGGCAACCAGATCAACAACAGAAAATGGCAACAGGCAACCACATCAACAACAGAAAATGGCAACCACATCAGCATGAAAAATGTATTTTTCTTCTCTTTCTACTTGTCTTGCAAGTTTTGTGTTTGGCATGTTTGAAATCAATGGTGGATTAATTCATTTTTGGGTGAGAAATCCTTTTACAAACGCAAGTTTGTTCCGATGTTCAGAAATGTTCGTTCTCGAGTCTCGATGACAGAGTCATTGTGGATATTTTGAAAGTCTTGTGTTGAGGACATGACACTTAATATCAGATTCGCCGTTTGTTCATTTCATGTTTGACAATGTCTCGATGGGTTCGATTGTTATCTTTGTCATGATTTTGTGGACCACATTTTTAATCTCTCTCTCTCTCTCTCTCTCTCTCTCTCTCTCTCTCTCTCTCTCTCTCTCTCTCTCTCTCTCTCTCTCTCTCTCTCTCTCTCTCTCTCTCTCTCTCTCTCTCTCTCTCTCTCTCTCTCGAAAAAATTACAAAATAAATGTTAAAATTACAAAATAAAAACAAGTGGTGCCAGGCACAACAAATCCCGCCCATTTAAGGTATAAAGTTATTTTGGGGATCAAATTTAAATTTGATACATCCTTAACCTGAATGTTGATTATAAGGAATAGAATAAGGAATATTTTAGTCTTAGTTTGAAGTCAATTAAACCATTTTTGACGAAGTTGTGAGCGAAAAACGATTTTGACCTTTTTGTGACCTGACCTTGACCTTTGACCTAATTGGACCCAAAAGTTAATGGGATCGTCCAAGGTTCATTTCCCACCTGTGGATACAATTTGACAGTGTTTGATCCAGCCGTTTTCCCGTAAAGTTGTATTTTCGTAACCATGTTTTAGTTTTAATGGAAAATTTGTAATTTTGACCGAAGACCATCACCCCCAAAATTCGGACCCTACCGATCTTCACAAATATGCATTTTTCACTATAGGAATGGGGAGGATTATAAGTGACAAATAGAATAAGGTTCACTATAAGCTTAGTTTGAAGTAAATCAGATCATTTTGACGAAGTTATGAGCGAAAAACGATTTTGATCTTTTCGTGACCTTGACCTTGACCTTTGATCCAATTGGACCCAAAAGTTAATGGGTTCGTCCAAGGTTCATTGCCCACCTGTGGATTAAATTTGATAGTGTTTGCTGAAGCCGTTTTGCCGTAAAGTTTCTAACAGACAGACAAACAAACAGACAAACAAACCGGACGATTACAATATCCCGCTCCCTCCCTCCGGGGGGCAGGATAACAATGAAAACACAAATTAGATAAAACTAGACGACCCGTGAACCCGTTGTGACAGCAGTGATGAAAAAAAAATCATTTCAACAACAAGAAAAGATAGCTCCAGCAAACTATACCACTGAGGTTGTTTGCATTGATCAAATACTCCTGAAGAGCACTTGATTGAATCGGGAATTGATTGTTTAATAATTTTTTTGTTGCCCGATTTGAACGAAGCTTGATACTGCACACCGCAGGTGAATGGTGAGTAAGGTGGGCCTACAATTTTTGCGCCATCATGTACCGTTTTGGCTGTATTTCGGGAATATACACACTTACATACATAAATACAAGATGAGAGTTTTAGTTATATATGGACGGATATTAAAAGAAAACAATAATTAAAGTAATGGAGAGTTTTGTTTTTGAAGAATAAATATTATTCCCTTCATTTAAATCCATGTTATTGCCTTTGTTTAAATCCAAGTAATTCCTTTCATTCACATCCTCTGTGGCTCTGAAGAAGAGGTCGTGTGCAGCACAAGGCTGGGGGGTGACATCATTGGATGATGGTGTGGTTCTTGACGACCTCTCCACCTCTCTGACTTCTTATTCCTTCCTGAACTGTTCGGGGCTTTTTACACAAGACACATTTCACCCCATGTTGGAGTTCCTGCAGTGCGGTTTCCAGGAAGCTGTCCAAGTCTCGGCCTCCCCTCGTACCTCGGCACAAGAAACCGCCACCACGCAAACTATCGCTTTCAGCACGAGAACGAGCGACCCCTTACGATCGGGCACCGTGGGAGCAGAGGGATTAACAAGGAGGAAGTGCGCGGAGTAGACGAGTCTGAACTACTGAGTCGTGGGGGTAATTGCAGTCTCATCCGGGGGTGCGTAATAAAATCCCGCACTATCTGTTTCAGACTCGTAATTTTGCCCGCTCTTCCCAATCTCACTGTGTTTTTCCTTCAGGTGTCTGATTCGATTTTAGTGTAAAGGTGATGAGTCAGAGTAATAAGGTATCCGAGGGCGGGTACTCTCGCATAGGGGACAAGGGGAGGGTATGAGTGTTGTAAATTATTGAATATGCTTTGCTCTGTCCCTCTTTGAATTCTCCCACCATTTTCCCAAATGAATTCCCCAACCACCGTTCGTCCCGTCATTTCCCACTCAATTGCTCATTCAAATAAAGTACGTGGAAGTTTATTATCATGTCTTGACTTATCCTGCTCGAGTTTGGTTTGAGATTGTGCTTCTGAGAGTGCTAGCTGAAGTACCAATCGGCTCGTTTGTTAATAATCGTGCGACACGTAGCATCGGTTCGCTCGGCCAAAGAGTCGCTGCCACAAAGTCGCAAGCACGGTTCCCCATCTGCTTCGTTCATCTCACAGGAATGGTAAACCGACTCTGAGTGCTACAACCCGGCCATTGACGGCGTCTGTGGTCTTTTTATAGAATCGTCTGGTTCGGAGTTATCCGAGCCATGACCGTCACGGTGATCGTTCGGAGTTATCCGACCCATGACCGTCACGGTGATGAGGTGTGGAACTTGGTATACACCCCTCCCCCCGAATTACAAAACAATATGTGCAGAATATTCCATTATCTCAGTGATTAGTGGAGACTGTATTTGAATTATATTTTTGGAAATCCTGCTTCCTACTCTTCCCTCTTCGTTTGATGACATCGTAATGCGTACCGTGCTGTGCTCATGGATGCATCCAGGGAACAAACCAAGCATGATGTGTTGTCTTTATTAAATTAAAGTGGGTGGAACATCTGCACACACAAAAAAACAAAAGTACACTCCACTTGATGTGGAGGCTTACGATGTCTGCCAGACGTTCGCATGGCGACAGGTGCTGGTAAGTGGTTGTGGTCCTGCTGGAGGTGGAGGTTGCAGGTAGTTCACGGGACTTTGTGTGTGCGAGGATCTCCGGCCTGGTCAAGATGGGCAATCCATCAGCTCGAATAATCTGAAGCCAATCTCTCTGACAGGTAGTCTTTGATCTTTTGGATCAAGGAGGAGATTGGGACCTTACTCTGTGCAGAGCGTTGGTGCTGCCAAAGGATTCTCCTTGGCGATTGGACACAATCCTGGACGGGTCGCCACTCCGACACAGCATACGAGAATGCAAGTTGGCAATATCAAACAACAATGGCAGGATTCAAGAAATCCTCTGTGTTCACATTGACAAATATAACCTGGGAGTGTGTTCTGTTATCAAGCAGCTTGATATTGCTTACCAAGCCAGCCGTTCTGTATCAACCGCTTTGCAAGCTTGTTGTTTGTGTCCTTTATCACATCCTTAAACACAGTAAGCTTCCTGTTTGGAATGATTTTCAATTCCCTTTCACTGCTCGACAGGTAGAGAGTAAAAATATCATGTCACTCCTCTCTACGCATGCGCGATCGGGACAAATTCAAAACATCACATTCAAATGACATCAAGTTGTTCCTCGATCATAAACTGACGTTTGTGGATGGACAGACGGACAAAATGAGCCAATTGATTAACCCTGGTTTGGCTTCGTGTGCGCGGGGCATCAAATCCGTTTGGGGAAGTTGTCACAAGAGGATCGAGTTAAACTGAAAACGACCCCCTGGACATCATTGGCTCAGGTACCATGACGTTGTTTCCATGGAGATTGGACCCTGAGGGTAATTGATACTCGTGCGTGCCCGTACTTGCGTGCCTGTATGTTCAAAAACAACCTTTCAAACCGCGTGCCAGAAACAACAACCACATAGGCCATTCCTTCGCTCTCGCGTGCCCGTACGTGCAAAAAAAGAAAGAAAAAAAAGAACAATTGTGACGTCCATCGTGACGTCATAGCACCGTGCCCTGTCATTGGTTTGGTAAATAAATGGCCATAACTTGGGATGACATAACATAACTTGGTAAATAAATAACAACCGTTGAAATAACACCAGGTGGGTTGAATCAGCCTGTCATCCTTCAGAGGTCGGAAAAATGAGTTCAAGCTTCCCGGTAACAGGGGGCACTGCATCAGCGGCACAATCGCGCTTCCAGAAAGATGATGCAACCAGCAGGCACAGGCTGCGTACGAAACAACAACACAAACGATATGTCACGGCAACAACTACCATTCGCAATTCAAACGGAGATAACCGTTGATGAAATGGGATGCAGCCCTCCAGCCGATGAAACAGGATGGGACACTGACACTGTACTCGAACCTGGAACTCTGTAGGTCTTGTTACAAGATGGTATCAGGTATCCGATTTAATTATTTATTTTTTTATAGCAGTTTGAATTTGGTAATTTGTGGACATTCAAATCCTGACATTTCACGTGCTCGAAAGTCCTGATTGATATCACCAAGAGGTGCAAGGGAGAATCGGAAATCACAGATCGATTGGTTCGTGGTGACTGCGACATGGTCCACGTGATCGGAAGTGACGTGATCCTGCGTGAGGAATTCCCTGGAGGACGACCACGTGACAATGGGTGAGGGAAAGCTCATGACGTCACACAGCCACTCAACGAGCCACCACAGTGACACCTTGCATATCGACTCCAGGTCTGTGAGGTCGTTCCGGGTCCATCAGTCTGTGTCTCGATCCTCACGAGTGAAATGGAAGCGAAACGTTAAGTTTTTGAAATTGATCCGACTTTCCATCCAATACGGGATTTGACCAAACGACGAGAACCGGTCTGCGGGTTCGTCGGAACAAAACGGGTCGAACCCGTAAAATCCGGGTCACTCTTGCCTTGTTCGCCATTGTCAACACAACACCCTCCCTCAAGGTCCACCAACAACCCCCTTCTGAGAAAACGACCAAAACCACGAATCGCTGCTCACCTTCACTCCTTCATTCCTCTTTTTTCCCAACTTTTGGAACAAACTCCCACATCCTCTTCAATCCCACTCCTCCCTCCAAGCCTTTCAAAACAGCTGTTCACCACCATCTCACGTCATCCCCCATCCAAAACCTCGATCTTTTCTACCCCCGTTAATCCACCCCAAACCCACCTTCAAATTCCCTGCCTTCCTTCCTGAAAGTCCCTGGAGTGCCATCGTGTTTGATGGTCTAACACCCTAACAGCCTCTGACACCAAGAGCCGTGGGTTCGAATCCCACCTGAATCAATTGGAATTATTTTTCATTTTATAGTTTATTATTTAATTATGAAATGTAAATTTTGCGATAATAAAGAAATTAATTAAATTAACTTGAATTACTGATGGAGAAAAAGAAGAAGAATAAGAAGAGTTTGCGACCTGTTTCCTCGAAGGGAACTCGGTGGAGCGCACACCTCCGTCACGTGACTCCGTCACGTGACACCTGATCCACGAGAACACGTCGGATCCAATGAAC